>NC_056430.1:71081959-71206959 GCF_018296145.1 Oncorhynchus tshawytscha | reverse complement strand
ACCTGAGGGCCACAGTATACCCACTGACCTGAGGGCCACAGTATACCCACTGACCAGAGGGCCACAGTATACCCACTGACCTGAGGGCCACAGTATACCCACTGACCTGAGGGCCACAGTATACCCACTGACCTGAGGGCCACAGTATACCCACTGACCTGAGGGCCACAGTATACCCACTGACCAGAGGGCCACAGTATACCCACTGACCAGAGGACCACAGTATACCCACTGACCAGAGGACCACAGTATACCCACTGACCAGAGGACCACAGTATACCCACTGACCAGAGGACCATAGTATACCCACTGACCTGAGGACCACAGTATACCCACTGACCAGAGGGCCACAGTATACCCACTGACCAGAGGGCCACAGTATACCCACTGACCAGAGGGCCACAGTATACCCACTGACCAGAGGGCCACAGTATACCCACTGACCAGAGGGCCACAGTATACCCACTGACCTGAGGACCACAGTGACTCCTATATAATAACGTCTGTTTCTGTACATCATGGAGACTTTACCATAGTCATACAATCAAGAGTTTTGTGTTGCTCCTGAGGGACCGTCATTTTCTGCATGTCACCTCTTCTCTTCATAATGAACAGTAGCCTAGGCTCTATATTCCACATTCAGAAAAGGAAGTGCATATATATATATATACACATTTTGCTGCAGTGGTATGACAATGTCACGATGGTTACGCTGAAACTCAACCCTGAGGTGGTCTATGACTAGTTCCTCCTGACCTTGTGATCTGGTCAGGACACACTCTGTGCCAGGTTATACGGGCCTGGGTATGAACTATAACTAAGATCTCTTGTGTTTTTACACATGATGATGTTTATTGTCATGAGTATTGTTATGAGATTTCCCCTTAAATAGGCCAGTTGCAAAGTCAATATTGGTTATATTGTAAAAAGTTATGAAAACAAAAACGTGCTTTTTGGTCTTAATTTAAGGTTAGGGTTATGCATTAGGGTTAGCAGTGTGGTTAAGGTTAGGGTTTAGCATTAGGGTTAGCAGTGTGGTTAAGGTTAGGGTTTAGCATTAGGGTTAGCAGTGTGGTTAAGGTTAGGGTTAGGTTTAAAATCAGATTTTATGACTTCATGGCTGTGCCAGCTAGTGACCACTCTGCAGAACTGCCTCCGGAAGAATATTCATGACAAAAAAAGTTAACCTGCTTTTTGTACGGTGCTCTTTAAATGCCACTCACGATATTACCTCTGAAAATCTATCTGTAATGGAAGGAAACAACACTACAAAGGATGTTTTTTTAAATATTTTTTTAAATTTCACCTTTATTTAACCAGGTAGGCTAGTTGAGAACAAGTTCTCATTTGCAACTGCGACCTGGCCAAGATAAAGCAGTGTGAACAGACAACAGAGTTACACATGGAGTAAACAATTAACAAGTCAATAACACAGTAGAAAAAAAGGGGAGTCTATATACATTGTGTGCAAAAGGCATGAGGAGGTAGGTGAATAATTACAATTTTGAAGATTAACACTGGAGTGATAAATGATCAGATGGTCATGTACAGGTAGAGATATTGGTGTGCAAAAGAGCAGAAAAGTAAATAAATAAAAACAGTATGGGGATGAGGTAGGTAAAATTGGGTGGGCTATTTACCAATAGACTATGTACAGCTGCAGCGATCGGTTAGCTGCTCAGATAGCAGATGTTTGAAGTAGGTGAGGGAGATAAAAGTCTCCAACTTCAGCGATTTTTGCAATTCGTTCCAGTCACAGGCAGCAGAGAACTGGAACGAAAGGCGACCAAATGAGGTGTTGGCTTTAGGGATGATCAGTGAGATATACCTGCTGGAGCGTGTGCTACGGGTGGGTGTTGCCATCATGACCAGTGAACTGAGATAAGGCGGAGCTTTACCTAGCATGGACTTGTAGATGACCTGGAGCCAGTGGGTCTGGAGACGAATATGTAGCGAGGGCCAGCCGACTAGAGCATACAGGTCGCAGTGGTGGGTGGTATAAGGCGCTTTAGTGACAAAACGTATGGCACTGTGATAAACTGCATCCAGTTTGCTGAGTAGAGTGTTGGAAGCTATTTTGTAGATGACATCGCCAAAGTCGAGGATCAGTAGGATAGTCAGTTTTACTAGGGTAAGTTTGGCGGCGTGAGTGAAGGAGGCTTTGTTGCGGAATAGAAAGCCGACTCTAGATTTGATTTTCGATTGGAGATGTTTGATATGAGTCTGGAAGGAGAGTTTACAGTCTAGCCAGACACCTAGGTACTTATAGATGTCCACATATTCAAGGTCGGAACCATCCAGGGTGGTGATGCTAGTTGGGCATGCGGGTGCAGGCAGCGAACGGTTGAAAAGCATGCATTTGGTTTTACTAGCGTTTAAGAGCAGTTGGAGGCCACGGAAGGAGTATTGTATGGCATTGAAGCTCGTTTGGAGGTTAGATAGCACAGTGTCCAAGGACAGGCCGGAAGTATACAGAATGGTGTCGTCTGCGTAGAGGTGGATCAGGGAATCACCCGCAGCAAGAGCAACATCATTGATATATACAGAGAAAAGAGTCGGCCCGAGAATTGAACCCTGTGGTTGGAAAAGTCTAGATAGTAACGGCTGGCTTTAGAGATAGCAGAGGATTGGGAGCAGTGTTAGAGCCTCATTATGTTCATGTACGTCAGTCTCTTCCCGCTGCCTAAAAACACAGAACAAACCTTTTTGGAGGGTGGAATTAATTGTGTGTATGTGTTAATGTATGTGTGTTCTGTGATGATGTGGTGTCCTCCAGCCTGAGTGTGTGTGTGTGTTTTTGTGATGATTGAGTGGTGTACTCCAGCCTGAGTGTGTGTGTGTGTGTTCTGTGATGATGTGGTGTCCTCCAGCCTGAGTGTGTGTGTGTGTGTTTTTGTGATGATTGAGTGGTATACTCCAGCCTGAGTGTGTGTGTGTGTGTTCTGTGATGATGTGGTGTCCTCCAGCCTGAGTGTGTGTGTGTGTTTTTGTGATGATTGAGTGGTGTACTCCAGCCTGAGTGTGTGTGTGTGTTCTGTGATGACGTGGTGTCCTCCAGCCTGAGTGTGTGTGTGTGTGTTCTGTGATGACGTGGTGTCCTCCAGCCTGAGTGTGTGTGTGTGTTTTTGTGATGATTGAGTGGTATACTCCAGCCTGAGTGTGTGTGTGTGTGTTTTTGTGATGATTGAGTGGTGTACTCCAGCCCGAGTGTGTGTGTGTGTGTTTTTGTGATGATTGAGTGGTGTACTCCACCCGAGTGTGTGTGTGTGTGTTTTTTTGTGATGATTGAGTGGTGTACTCCAGCCTGAGTGTGTGTGTGTTTTTGTGATGATTGAGTGGTGTACTCCAGCCTGAGTGTGTGTGTGTGTGTTTGTTTTTGTGATGATTGGGTGGTGTACTCCAGCCTGAGTGTGTGTGTGTGTGTTCTGTGATGACGTGGTGTCCTCCAGCCTGAGTGTGTGTGTGTGTGTGTTCTGTGATGACATGGTGTCCTCCAGCCTGAGTGTGTGGGTGTGTTCTGTGATGACGTGGTGTCCTCCAGCCTGAGTGTGTGTGTGTGTTCTGTGATGACGTGGTGTCCTCCAGCCTGAGTGTGTGTGTGTTCTGTGATGATGTGGTGTCCTCCAGCCTGAGTGTGTGTGTGTGTGTTCTGTGATGACGTGGTGTTCTCCAGCCTGAGTGTGTGTGTGTGTTCTGTGATGACGTGGTGTCCTCCAGCCTGAGTGTGTGTGTGTTCTGTGATGATGTGGTGTCCTCCAGCCTGAGTGTGTGTGTGTTCTGTGATGACGTGGTGTCCTCCAGCCTGAGTGTGTGTGTCTGTGTTCTGTGATGACGTGGTGTCCTCCAGCCTGCCTCGTCGTCGCCATGGGATTATCCTCTAAGCGGTTTCCACAACATTATTTCATTTTTCTGAAGTGTGTGTGTCTGTGTGTGTCTGTGTGTGTCCGGCCTCCGCTGCCACAGTCCACACACTCACGCATGTGCGTGGGCAAACACACACACACCCATGTAAACACACACACACGTTGCAACAAGCCAACCGGCCATGCAAACAAATGGTGAAAGTCTAACTGCAATCCCATTTAAATTGTGGAATCTGGGCTGGGTGAAATCCCAAATGAAAACACAGCAGGCGTTGACCTAGACAGCTCTTTTAATGCTCTCATCTGTTGTTGCTTATTTTAGGACGTTGTCTAAATCACAGCCAGCCGTGGTTTTGTGTGTGTGTGTGTGTATGTGTGTGTGTGTGTGTGTGTGTGCGTGTGTGTGTGTGTTTACAGTGTAAAAAAAAATTACAAAAAAATCCTCACCAAAAGCGAGCAGGTTCTTACTAGTGCCTATTAAAATGAGATTGATGCCCCAACCTTGTTTTATTTGCGTTGTCACAACATTGTCAAATGGTAGTGTCATTATAAACAACCTTCTCACAACCTATTTCAAAGTTGTGACAACTTCATTTGTTCGTAGGGGCGAATATTATTTATAGGTCAGAGCATTGGGATGATAATTCAATTCAATGATATAGTAGTTAATCATCATCCTGGATTGTATTCGCTACGCACCAAACGGGCGAAAAATGGGCGAAACAGGGATGGACAACCTGAACTTGTCTAATAGGAAGCTTGGTTTTGTTTTCTGTTGCATAACCTTTTGTTACGGTGTATCCTAATGAATTACGAGCCTGATGTAGCCTACCACCAGACATCTCAGACAGAATGACTTTGCAGTATCACATCCAGTATGTGGATTGACATGCAGCATAGGATAGTGCTGGCGGGACTTCTCCATCCATTTAAGGACAGATAAGTCTGCGGCTAAATCGTGTGCAGGTGTAGACCTTACAGTGAAATGCTTACTTACAAGCACTTAACCAACAGTGCAGTTTTAAGAAAATCCCTAAAAAAGTAAGAGATAAGAATAACAAATAATTGAAGAGCAGCAGTAAATAACAATAGTGGGGCTGTATACAGGGTGTCAATGTGCGGGGACACTGGTGTCGAGGTAATTGAGGTACTTTTGTACATGTAGTTAGAGTTATTAAAGTGGCTATGCATAGATAATAACAGTGAGTAGCAGCAATGTGGGAGTGGGGGGGCAATGCAAATGGTCTGGGTAGCCGTTTGATTTGCTGTTCAGGAGTCTTATGGCTTGGGGGTAGAAGCTGTTTAGAAGCATCTTGGACCTAGACTTGGCGCTCAGGTACCGCTTGCTGTGCGGTAGCAGAGAGAACAGTCTATGACTAGGGTGGCTGGAGTCTTTGACAATTTTAGGGCCTTCCTCTGACATCGCCTGGTATAGAGGTCCTAGATGGCAGGAAGCTTGGCCCCGGTGATGTACTGGGCCGTACGCACTACCCTCTGTAGTGCCTTGCGACCGGAGGCTGAGTAGTTGCCATACCAGGCACTGATGCAACCCGTCCAGAGGCTTTCGATGGTGCAGCTGTAAAACATTTTTGGGGATCTGAGGACCCATGCCAAATCTTTTCACTCTCTTGAGGGGGAATAGGTTTTGTCGTGCCCTCTTCACAACTGTCTTGGTGAGCTTGGACCATGTTTGTTTGTTGGTGATGTGAACACCAAGGAAGTTGAAGCTCTCAACCTGCTCCACTGCAGCCCCATCGATGAGAATGGGGGCGTGCTCGGTCCTCCTTTTCCTGTAGTCCACAATCATCTCCTTTGTCTTGATCACGTTTAGGGAGAGGTTGTTGTCCTTGAACCACAAGTTCAGGTCCTCCCTATAGGCTGTCTCATCGTTGTCGGTGATCAGGCCTACTACTGTTGTGTCATCAGCAAACTTAATGATGGTGTTGGAGTCGTGCCGCCGTGCAGTCATGAGTGAACAGGGAGTACAGGAGGGGACTGAGAACGAAACCCTGAGGGGTTCCTATGTTGAGGATCAGCGTGGCAGATGTGTTGCTACCTACCCTTACCACCTGGGGGTTGCCTGTCAGGAAGTCCAGGATCCAGTTTCAGAGGGAGGTGTTTAGTCCCAGGGTCCTTAGCTTAGTGATGAGCTTTGAGAGCACTATGGTGTTGAACGCTGAGCTGTAGTTAATGAACAGCATTCTCACATAGGTGTTCCTTTTGTCCAGGTGGGAAAGGGCAGTGTGGGAGTGCAATATAAATTCCATTATCTGTGGATCTGTTGGTGCGGAGTGCAAATTGGAGGGGGTCAAGGGATTCTGGGACAATGGTGTTGATGTGAGCAATGACCAGCCGTTCAAAGCACTTCATGGCTACAGACGTGAGTGCAGATTATCTTAGTGTTCTTGGGCACAGGGACTATGATGGTCTGCTTGAATCATGTTGGTATTACAGACTCAGACAGGGAGAGGTTGAAAATGTTAATGAAGACACTTGCAGTTGGTCAGTGCATGCTCAGAGTACACTTCCCGGTAATCCGTCTGGCCCAACGGCCTTGTGAATGTTGACCTGTTTAAAGGTCTTACTCACATCGGAGAGCGTGATCACACAGTCGTTTTACTTGCCTCGAAACGAGCATAGAAGTTATTTAGCTCGTCTGGTAAGCTCGTGTCACTGGGCAGCTCTCGGCTGTGCTTCCCTTTGTAGTCTGTAATAGTTTGCAAGCCCTGCCACATCTGACGAGCGTCGGAGCCGGTGTTGTACGATTCGAACTTAGTCCTGTATTGACGTTTTGCGTGTTTGATGGTTCGTTGGATGGCATAGTGGAATTTCTTATAAACTTCCAGGTTAGAGTCCTGCTCCTTTAAAGCAGCAGCTCTATACTTTAGCTCAGTGCGAATGTTGCCTGTAATCCATGGCTTCTGGTTGAGGTATGTACGTACAGTCACTGTGGGGAAGACGTCCTCGATGCACTTATTGATGTGTGGTGGATCTGATGTGGTGTACTCCTCAATGCCATCGGAAGAATCCCAGAACATATTCCAGTCTGTACTAGCAAAACAATCCTGTAGTTTAGCATCTGCTTCATCTGACCACTTTTTTATAGACCGAGTCACTGGTGCTTCCTGCTTAAATGTTTTGCTTGTAAGCAGGAATCAGGAGGATAGAGTTATGGTCATATATACCAAATGGAGGGTGAGGGAGAGCTTTGTACGCGTCTCTGTGTGTGGAATTAAGGTGGTCTAGAAAAAAAAATTCCCCTCTGGTTGCACATTTAACATGCTGATAGAAATGAGGTAAAACTGATTTAAGTTTCCCTGCATTAAAGTCCCCGGCCACTAGGAGCTTCGCCTCTGGATGAGCGTTTTCCTGTTTGCTTATAGCGGAATACAGCTCGTTGAGTGAGTGCTCTTTTAGTGCCAGCCTCGGTCTGTGGTGGTAGGTAGACAGCTATGAAAAATACAGATGAAAACTCTCTAGGTAGATAGTGTGGTCTACAACTTATCATGAGATACTCTACCTCAGGCGAGAAAAACCCTGAGACTTCCTTAGATATCGTGCACCAGCTATTATGAAATATGAATTTCATATATGAATAGGCCCCTGACCCGTGTCTTACCAGAGACTGCTGTTTTGTCCTCCAATAGTAATTTACAACATTAACAATGTCTACACTGTATTTCTGATCAATTCGATGTTATTTAATGGACAAAAAATGTGCTTTTCTTTCAAAAACAAAGACATTTCTAAGCAACTTTTGAACTGAAGTGTACTTTTCCTTTTTCCACGAATCACGAGGATCTAGGCCTGGTCGGGTGTATGTAGTATATCCCTCGTGTCCAACTAATTGAAGAAGAACTCCTCGTCTAATTTGAGGTGAGTAATCCCAGTTCTGATGTCCAGAAGCTCTTTTCGGTCGTAAGAGACGGTAGCAGCAACATTATGTACAAATTTAAGAACAACGCGAAAAAACAAACAAAATAGCATGGTTGGTTAAGCCGATAAGACGGCAGCCCTATCCTCCGGCACCATCTTACTCGTCAGTGGATGCACTACAACGGAAATAGGGTGCCATTTGGGACACAGAGAGTGCGTGAAGCCCTAGTGCCAATGGGAGATTGGTAATGTAGACTGTCTGGCAGTAGTCACAGAGGGACAGGATTTAATAGGTTGAGGCGAGGTTTCTGAGAATACTCTGTAGGTGTGAAAAGTGTTTTTCACTCCTGTCTCCTCTTTTCTCCTCTCCTCTCTCTCTCTCTCTCCCCCCCTCTCTCCCCCCCTCTCTCTCTCCCTTACCCTCTCCCTTACCCCTCCCTCCCTCCCGTGCAAAGGGGAAGCCTGTGGTTTAGCAGCGCCTCTCTCTCTCTCTTCCTCTCCCTCTCTGTGACCTTGGGATATACTCCGCTTTGACTTGAGCTCTAAATATAGCAGCAGACCAATACCTCCCCTCCTGTTTACCCCCGATACCTTTCCCCTGCATTCATACACACACATGTCCTTCATTTAGCAGACGCTCTTATCCAGAGCAACTTACAGGAGCAATTAGGGTTAAGTACCTTGCTCAAGGGAACATCAAAAGATTTTTCACCTAGTCGGCTCTGGGATTCGAAACCAGTGACATGTCGGTTACTGGCCCAACGCTCCTAACCGCTAGGCTACCTTCCACACACACACACACACACACACACACACACACACACACACACACACACACACACACACACACACACACACACACACACACACACACACACACACACACACACACACACACACACACACACACACACACACACACACACACACACACACACACACACACACACACACACACACACACACACACACACACCACACACACACACACACCTGTGTGCAAGCTTGCAAACACACACACATCTGCGCACACACACACGCATTCCAAAAATAAACTAATTTCAACTTCCCACCTGGCTGTCAATCATTGTTGAATGCTGAATTGTCTGTCTGAAATTGAATTGATCTAAATTGAGATGTGATTAATTTTTCCCATGATATTACTTTCTCTAGAGTATTGCTTTATTTATGGATGCTCTTATTGTATTTTGGGGGTCCAAGGTGAGCTTTATTGTAAAGATATACAGTACTGACTGACTGGCTGGTGGAACCAATTTTTTTGTGTATATTGAGAGAACTATTTTACCATCTGTACAATACTGTATTGGTTGTAGAGAAAGCATCCATTAGACTGAAGTCGTATTGCTGCCATAAAATGTCTATAGTGCAGTGACAGAACAATTACAGGCCTCTGTGTGTGTGTGTGTGTGTGTGTGTGTGTGTGTGTGCGTGTGTGTGTGTGTGTGTGTGCTCCTCTCTCTCTCTAGACTCCACGCTCAGTCTGTCAGGGAAAAGTACCAGAATGTTTCTCTCTCTTCCTAATTGGTTGACAGTGTTGAATCACCTGTCTGAGGAGTAGCACCATCACAAAGCCTTGTTTCAGAACACACACACACACACACACACACACACACAGAGTGGATTAGAGAGAGCGAGTGTGTTGTCACTCTTCCTCTCTCCTCTTCTTCCTCGCAAGTCTGCCAAAAGATGTCACACTCACAAGCTACGTTCATGTGCGAACAAATTCGTAGCTGATAGTTACAAGAAATCCAACATTTAGTCACTGATTCTGTGTTTGGAGATATGGGAGTATTAGGCAGACATTTGTCACATGGATAAATATAATCAGAAAGTTTAGGAGATATGGGAGTATTAGGCAGACATTTGTCACATGGATAAATATAATCAGAAAGTTTAGGAGATATGGGAGTATTAGGCAGACATTTGTCACATGGATAAATATAATCAGAAAGTTTAGGAGATATGGGAGTATTAGGCAGACATTTGTCACATGGATAAATATAATCAGAAAGTTTAGGAGATATGGGAGTATTAGGCAGACATTTGTCACATGGATAAATATAATCAGAAAGTTTAGGAGATATGGGAGTGTTAGGCAGACATTTGTCACATGGATAAATATAATCAGAAAGTTTAGGAGATATGGGAGTATTAGGCAGACATTTTTCACATGGATAAATATAATCAGAAAGTTTAGGAGATATGGGAGTATTAGGCAGACATTTGTCACATGGATAAATATAATCAGAAAGTTTAGGAGATATGGGAGTATTAGGCAGACATTTGTCACATGGATAAATATAATCAGAAAGTTTAGGAGATATGGGAGTATTAGGCAGACATTTGTCACATGGATAAATATAATCAGAAAGTTTAGGAGATATGGGAGTATTAGGCAGACATTTGTCACATGGATAAATATAATCAGAAAGTTTAGGAGATATGGGAGTGTTAGGCAGACATTTGTCACATGGATAAATATAATCAGAAAGTTTAGGAGATATGGGAGTATTAGGCAGACATTTGTCACATGGATAAATATAATCAGAAAGTTTAGGAGATATGGGAGTATTAGGCAGACATTTGTCACATGGATAAATATAATCAGAAAGTTTAGGAGATATGGGAGTATTAAGGCAGACATTTGTCACATGGATAAATATAATCAGAAAGTTTAGGAGATATGGGAGTATTAGGCAGACATTTGTCACATGGATAAATATAATCAGAAAGTTTAGGAGATATGGGAGTATTAGGCAGACATTTGTCACATGGATAAATATAATCAGAAAGTTTAGGAGATATGGGAGTATTAGGCAGACATTTGTCACATGGATAAATATAATCAGAAAGTTTAGGAGATATGGGAGTATTAGGCAGACATTTGTCACATGGATAAATATAATCAGAAAGTTTAGGAGATATGGGAGTATTAGGCAGACATTTGTCACATGGATAAATATAATCAGAAAGTTTAGGAGATATGGGAGTATTAGGCAGACATTTGTCACATGGATAAATATAATCAGAAAGTTTAGGAGATATGGGAGTGTTAGGCAGACATTTGTCACATGGATAAATATAATCAGAAAGTTTAGGAGATATGGGAGTGTTAGGCAGACATTTGTCACATGGATAAATATAATCAGAAAGTTTAGGAGATATGGGAGTATTAGGCAGACATTTGTCACATGGATAAGTATAATCAGAAAGTTTAGATGTTCTTAACATACACCTTACTTCTTGCACTTTGGAGATGTATCTATTTAACAGAGCTGGTTTGGAACTACGCACACTGAGTAACCTTGCCTAAGACCTGAAGACTCAGAGGGCTAACATCAGAGGACCAACATAATCTCATGGTACCCAGGAGACCGGGTTTGAATTACGGTCTTTCATTTTCTATTTGTTTGTGTTCACGTCCAGGACACATAACCTTATAGCAACAACCGACGTACCTTCGGAGCACACATTATAGCAAGAGTGTTATTAAACATTTTGCTGATAACCCTCATTACCTTAATGTCTGCTCCCTTTGGACAACTGTGTGTGCGCGCATGCCTGCATTCATGACAATGTGTGCGTGTGTGTTTAACACAGAGATGTTTAGCAGATTACTACTAATATTAAAATTAAAATATATATTTTTGGTGTCGTTCTCACAGATAAACGGTTTCTACTTTTTGAGGCGAACCATTTTATTTTGGCAATTCAGTGTGAAAATGACATGGAGAGTTGAATTGTAGCTAAACTATATTGAAGATTAAGTCCAGATATCGTGAGCTTTACAGATTAAAAACAGGCATTTCTTAGTTAAAGGCCTCAACTGTCACCTTCACACCCCCGCCCTGTGCTCAGTAGTGGAAGGGACCAACTCCGAGGCCTCATCGCTCCTGAGATATGTGACAACTGTTCCAGAGTCAGGCCTGGGCCGTTGACACGCAATCTCATTCCAGTGACAGAGAGAATAGACTGTCAGGGTCCTCCCCTGGTCTTCTCTCTCCCCCGGTGTGCCGTGCCAATGAGAGATGGACCAGTGGGCTGAGACAAATCAGATCACAGGGGGAGGATGAAGAGAGGGGAGAGAGGATGGAGAGAGGATGAAGAGAGGGGAGAGAGGAGGGAGAGGGGATAGAGGATGAAGAGAGGAGGGAGAGAGGGGAGAGAGGATGGAGAGAGGATGAAGAGAGGGGAGAGAGGAGGGAGAGGGGAGAGAGGATGGAGAGAGGATGAAGAAAGGGGAGAGAGGAGGGAGAGGGGATAGAGGATGAAGAGAGGAGGGAGAGAGGATGGAGAGAGGGGAGGGAGAGGATGGAGAGAGGGGAGAGAGGAGGGAGAGGGGATAGAGGATGAAGAGAGGAGGGAGAGAGGATGGAGAGAGGGGAGGGAGAGGATGGAGAGAGGGGAGAGAGGAGGGAGAGGGGATAGAGGATGAAGAGAGGAGGGAGAGAGGATGGAGAGAGGGGAGGGAGAGGATGGAGAGAGGGGAGAGAGGAGGGAGAGGGGATAGAGGATGAAGAGAGGAGGGAGAGAGGATGGAGAGAGGGGAGGGAGAGGATGGAGAGAGGGGAGAGAGGATGGAGCGAGTGGAGATACAGGCATCAATTCCAGGGGAGAAATTACCTCAAGGAATATTTCAATTTTTTCATCATTTGAAGACCTGGAGGTGACCTTGACTTGATGTTTTAGAGAAAGTAGTTTTTGTCATTTCTGGTAGATGGATTCAGTTCAAAGCGGTTCAATTCATACGATCTTGAACATGGCTCTTGGATGTTATTACCAGGTTGTGACAGTTTGTGTCATTCCTGGTGGGCAAGAAATAGTTGAATTAATGTCAACCTGAATGTCATTCATCTTGGAAGAGACGTTTACAGCGAGTATCTGAACTCACCTTGCTTTCACATTCTCTGTTGCTAGCCAACTGGCTTCCGCTGCTGTTAACAATGCTATCTTGACGAGCATCTATTTACAGTATATTATCTAACAGTTTGATCAATGATCAAGGGACACCTCCCAGAGTTATATTGTCTCCAGTAACAACATCTATCTGGTCTCACCAAAGTCAGATACCATCTATCACAACATAACAGGGACGGGAAGAGAGATAACACATCATTAAAGGTACAGTATGGGATCTGGGAATCTGTTCCTCATTTCAATTCAGGGCTGCCGTTTTGTTGTTTTTTAGAATCCCAGAATGTAGCTTTAAGATAACGTAGGATGTCAAAGCTAAGCACCGACCACATTATTATACATTTTTATCACACCCCCTCAATGTAGTTTCTAATCTTTTCAGTGCCTGGGGCGTTCATTATCTGTTTGTTTTAATGCTTTCTATGTTTCAGACAAGATGGTATGTACAGTTGAAGTCGGAAGTTTACATACACCTTAGCCAAATACACTTAAACTCAGTTTTTCACAATTCCTGACATTTAATCCTAGTAAAAATTCCCTGTCTTAGGTCAGTTTGGATCACCACTTTATTTTAAGAATGTGAAATGTCAGAACAATAGTGATTTATTTCAGCTAGTATTTTTTTCATCACATTCCCAGTGGGTCAGAAGTTTACATACACTCAATTAGTATTTGGTAGCATTGATTTTAAAATGTTTATCTTCGGTCAAACGTTTCAGGTGGCCTTCCACAAGCTTCCCACAATAAGTTGGGTGAATTTTGTCCCATTCCTCCTGACAGAGGTGGCAGGGTAGCCTAGTGGTTAGAGCGTTGGACTAGTAACCGGACAAGGTACAAATCTGTCATTCTGCCCCTGAACAGGCAGTTAACCCACTGTTCCTAGGCTGTCATTGAAAATAAGAATTTGTTCTTAACTGACTTGCCTAGTTAAATAAAGAAAAAAAAATAAAGAGCTGGTCTAACTGAGTCAGGTTTGTAGGCCTCCTTGCTCGCACATTCTTTTTCAGTTCTACCCACAAATTTTCTATGGGATTGAGGTCAGGGCTTTGTGATGGCCACTCCCTTGACTTTGTTGTCCTTAAGCCATTTTGACACAACATTGGAAGTATGTTTGTATCATTGTCCATTTGTCCTTTTATCTTCCTGACTGATGTCTTGAGATGTTGCTTCAATATAGCCACATAATTTTCCACCCTCATGATGCCATCTGTTTTGTGAAGTGCACCAGTCCCTCCTGCAGCAAAGCACCCCCACAACATGATGCTGCCACTCTCGTGCTTCATGGTTGGGATGGTGTTCTTCAGCTTGCAAGCCTCCCCCTTTTCCTCCAAACAGAACGATGGTCATTATGGCCAAACAGTTCTATTTTTGTTTCATCAGACCAGAGGACATTTCTCCAAAAAGTACGATCTTTGTCCCCATGTGCAGTTGCAAAACGTAGTCTGGCTTTTTTATGGCGGATTTGGAGCAGTGGCTTCTTCCCTGCTGAGCGGCCTTTCAGGTTATGTCGATAAAGGACTTGTTTTACTGTGGATATAGATACTTTTGTACCTGTTTCCTCCAGCATCTTCACAAGGTCCTTTGTTGTTGTTCTGGGATTGATTTGCACTTTTCGCACCAAAGTTCATTCATCTCTAGGAGACAGAACGCGTCTCCTTCCTGAGCGGTATGACGGCTGCGTGGTCCCATGGTGTTTATACTTGCGTACTATTGTTTGTACAGATGAACGTGGGACCTTCAGGCGTTTGGAAATTGCTCCCATGGATGAGCTAGACTTGTGGAGGTCTACAATTTTATTCTGAGGTCTTGGCTGATTTCTTTTGATTTCCCCGTAATGTCAAGCAACGAGGCACTGAGTTTGAAGGTAGGCCTTGAAATACATTCACAGGTACACCTCCAATTGATTAAAATGATGTCAATTAGCCTATCGGTTTCTAAAGCCAAGACATAATTTTCTGGAATTTTCCAAGCTGTTTAAAGGCACAGTCAACTTAGTGTATGTAAACTTCTGACCCACTGGAATTGTGATACAGTGAATTATAAGTGAAATAATCTGTCTGTAAACAATTGTTGGAAAAATTACTTGTGTCATGTACAAAGTAGATGTCCTAACCGACTTGATAAAAACTATAGTTTGTTAACAAGAAATTTGTGGAGTGGTTGAAAATTAGTTTTAATGAGTCCAACCTAAGTGTATGTAAACTTCTGACTTCCGACTGTATGTGCTCATTCTTTGATCGGGATGGATCTGTGATGTGTCTGAGCCAAATGCCTGTAAGCATAATAATTATGTATATTTTCACTGGAAAATGGATAATCACGTTTGTCACTTAAACTTGACATCGGAATGATTGGCATCAAGGTCAAACGCCTGATTTCGTGTGTCTAGCTCTAGCATACTGTCTGCTTCTCTGTACTGTAGAGAGATTTCTTCCTCTTGATAGGACACCATTACCAGCAGCAGCCTGCAGATAATGGCTACTGTATCTCATTACCCCCCATTGCTAGAGCCCAACTCACTCTTTTTTTCTCCTCTGCACGGTTACAGCCAAATAACATTTCATTACGGTTTTGGTCTTGGCTCTAAGAGGAACGCTCGCTGCAGGCGAAACATATAATTGAGAGTGTTTCTTGCTCGACTTTTAGTCAAGAAAATGCTGGCGTGACTTCTGAGGCTCTGATTGGTCTGTCTTTCCAAGGGGAGGTCATAGATACATGACCTTGGTGCTGAGGTTGAGGGATTTACTGCAGTGCTGTTGTTCAACTGGCGTTTGTCAAGAAGCGTGTGCACATGTCCACACGCAAGTGTGTGTGTCTTCGTCTGTCCGTGTGTGTGTTGAACTGGCACTCATCAAGAGTACTCCCTAGTTGAGTTGTGTAATCCCCCTCCTGCCTCTTCTCCCAGCGCTGAGATAGGAGTGTGAATCTCACCTCGGCTGCACCGTGTTAGAAGAGCCCTCGTTGTTCACAGTGAGAATGAGATGCTATGGGAAAGACAGGGACGAGGTGCTATCTCTGAAAGACATAGATGTTACACGGGAAGGAGATGTCTTCTGTATCTACTAACGGCATAGATGCCGCCGTTATGACATCATCGCCACATCTGTCTGCATTGTGTTCATCAGAAGAATGTCTTAGTTTTTTTTAATGAAGTGTTTTCTGTCTTTAAAGCGTTTCTTTGGTAGATTACACGAGACTGGCCCTTTGCCTATTATTCCCATATGAAATAGAACAAAAGCTTTAGATTGAAGGGAAATGCAGCGATACAACAGCTACTGAAGAACTGCATGAGATAGAGAGGGCAAAATAAGAGTAAACGATTGATCTCCTAAGGAAGTGGATAACCAAGGTATTGAGTTGAGACTGCGTGTGTGCGCCCGCACGTATGTGTGTGTGTGTGTGAGAGATTTGTTGAGAGAAACTCATTAAAGTTAGACCCTGGGCACTAGAAGAAACGGTGGTAGAGTGGTGCATTGTGGGATGCTCGGAGGCTAACGTTGGGGTAACACTGTCGTCAACAGTGGGGAGAGGTTGCCAATAACGTGGTCCCTTCCTTGTTTATAATTTATCACCAATGAGAGGTTACCGTGGGCTACTGTGTTTGTCTCCGAAACTAGGACAACAGCAGTTTATCTTACAAATGTACGCTTCAATATTTAATTTGCCTTTTGAGAGTCATTTCCGAAACATGCCTCCTGTACAACTAAGAAGGAAGTGGCCATTTTTGAATACGGGGTCGTATTCCTTACGGCACTTAACGGAAACGTTCTGAGACGGAAAACAAAAAAGAGCATTTCTTATTGGATTCTTAACGAGCATTCTTAATGGGCATTACTTATAAGTCCAAGCAGACCCTCCCTGTGTTAGTCTGTTTTTGTCCGTTTGGTGCCTAATGAATACAACCTAGAGTGACCATGAAGTAACCATCTTTGAATGCACAGGGTTATAGCCTATATTAAGCCATGAAATGAGGCAACAGATTAGCACAATTAGTTGATGCTGATACAGTAATACAACTACATTGGAATCTGTGAGCTCCCTCTGACACCCGACACTCAGTTTTATTTTTAACTATTTCATTTATTCCGAATAAATTAGAGGTTCTTCTCCACTCGAGTGGAGTTGAGGATCTCGGCAGATTTACCAGGCGTGAAGGAATACTGTTTACTGTGTGTGTGTGTTTATTTACCCCTACAACCCCAGTAAAGATTCAACATTCACATGATCACTGTAAAAGTAGGTCCTATTCTGTAATCTGCACGATATGGCGTCTGTACCGGGAGTATGTGCGTCAGTGTGTGTGTGTCTATTGATGTCTGTGTGTCTCAGTCTGTCTCTTGATTGGAGGCAGTGATAAGTAGAACTGAGATCAGAGGAGCAGCAGAACTGAAGAGAGGCAGGTATTTAACACACAAATACACATACACACAGACCATTCTGATGTAATCTGCACCATATGGTGTCTGTACCATGTGTGTGTATGATGTGTGTGGTGTGTGTATGATGTGTGTGGTGTGTGGGTGCGATTTGTTGGGAGAAACTCATTGAATTTAGACTCTGGGCACTAGAAGAAGCGGTAGTTGTCCCGATCGCCGTCGTCATGGAAATGACCGGACCAAGGTGCAGCATGGTGAGCGCACATTTATTTTATTGGTAAATGTCACCAACAAAACAAAGAACAAGGACACGACCGTGACGCTTACTTAGGCTATAATGCCCCTAACAAAGACAACTACCCACAAATACAAAAGGAAAAAAGCTGCCTAAGTATGATTCCCAATCAGAGACAACGATAGACAGCTGTCCGTGATTGAGAACCATACCCGGCCAAAACATAGAAACAAAGAACATAGAGTTTCCCACCCTAGTCACACCATGACCAACCAAACATAGAGAATAAAAAGATCTCTACGGTCAGGGCGTGACAGTAGTGTAGTGGTGCATTGTGGGATGCCCGGAGGCTAACGTTGGGGTAACATTGTCATTAACAGTGGGGAGAGGTTGCCAATAACGGGGCCCCTCCCTTGTTTATAATTTATCACCAATGAGAGGTTACCATGGGCTACTCTGTGTGTGTGTGTGTGTGTGTGTGTGTGTGTGTGTGTGTGTGTGTGCATCTTTTGATGTCTCTCTGTCTCAGTCTGTGGTTCTTGATTGGAGTCAGTGATAAAGTAGACACGCGTACACACACACACACACACACACACACACACACACACACACACACACACAGCCCCAGGCACGGTCAACCTCATTAGCCAGCTCCACTCTGGTGAGTTCCACGCTCCAATCACCCACAGTCAAGCTTCCGCAGCCTAGACTGTGTGTGTGTGTGTGTGTACAGCCGGATACTGAGTCCTGGGCTTAGCAGCAGACAGCTGACAGGTCCTTAAGAAACCAAACTGTGGAATTCACTATCAGTCAGCTCTCCTGTCACACAATTGAACTGTGCTACGGCATAAAGATAGCATCTTTACTGTATGCTGTAACACAATACAGTATCTTACATTACTAACATATACATTACATACAGAACAGTAGATGTCATGTTTAGCATTCAGCCCTCCAGCTATGCAATGCACTGTAACTGGCCTTCATCCTATGAGTACTAACCTGAAACAACACACAACAGCACTGCTGCAGAGAGAGAGAGAGAGAGAGAGGGAGAGAGAGGGGGGAGAGAGGGGGGAGAGAGAGAGAGAGAGGAGAGGAGAGAGAGGGGGGGAGAGAGAGAGAGACAGAGAGAGAGAGAGACAGAGAGGAGAGAGAGAGGGAGAGAGAGAGACAGGTAAGAGAGAGAGACAGATAAGAGAGAGAGAGACAGAGAGGACAGAGAGAGAGACAGAGAGGACAGAGAGAGGGCTGGATTGCTACTCCACAACGTTATGTGAAGGAGATTCTAGCTTCCTGGAATCACTCTCTCGTTCTCATCTGCATATGTAACACATTTGGATGCCCTGAACAATACATACAGTACCCTACAGTACAGAGACAGAGAGGATAGCAAGAAAGAGAGAGAGCGAGACAGAGAGGATAGAGACGAAGAGAGAGAGTGAGACAGAGAGGAGCGAGAGAGAAGAGAGAGAGGAGAGAAAGAGAGACAGAGAGGAAAAAGAGAGACAGAGAGGAGAGAGAGAGAGACAGAGGAGACAGAGAGAGAGGAGAGGCGAGAGAAAGAGACAGAGAGAGAGAGACAGAGAGAGAGAGAGTGAGAGAGGGCTGGATTGCTACTCCACAGTGTTATGTAAAGGAGATAATTCTAGCTTCCCGGAATCACTCTCTCATTCTCATCTGCAAATGTAACACATTTGGATGCCCTGACCAATACATACAGTACCCTACAGTACAGTACATAGATGCAGATGCATTTCTCCTACATGATGCCCCAAGGCATAAGTGTTATTTTTCAGCTCGTACTCCTTTTCCCCTGGTAATGTAGCTGGACAGTTCATGTACTGTAAAGGTTACATTATAACCTATATTCAGCCTAGTGATGCTGTAGTGACATTTTAGTTATGGTAGATGTTCAGCAGTTGGTAGAGCATGGCGCTTGTAGCGCCAGGGTAGTGGGTTCGATTCCCGGGAACACCCATACTTAAAATGTATCCAGGCATGACTAAAGCGTCTAGTAATTGGTATATATTATATGTAACTGTGTCTGCCTAAGGGGCAGACTGACTTACTGATAGACAGACTGACCGCTAGCTAAGCGGAAGGTCACTGATCTACAGTGCATCTCAACATCTCAACAGCCCCTAAATAATTTAACAAAGCCGATTTTTAGGAGATCTGAGGGTCGTAAATGACCTTGCGTTGATCTGGTTCACTTGTTTATTTGGATCCCCATTGGCTCTTGCAAAAGCAGATGCTACTCTCTAACACAAAACAAGACAAGTAGCAGAACACTGATACACTGATTTAAAAGACAGTGATATGCAAACAATACAACAACAAAAATATTACAGTCAATACAACTAAGCAACAAATGTGTGTGTTAGAGTGTTTCACGGTCCCCAGTAGTTCCATGAGATGTTGTTTAACCCCTGTAAGTCTAAGCCGCTGGGGGGGGTTCTGAGCTGACATATGGAATTGTTTCATACCATGGATCATTTAGCTTTTTGATTTTGAATTTTAGGACCCTGTTAGGTATCCCCCAAAAATATCAAATAATGATTTGATAAAATATTGAATTTGGCCTTTACTGCTATAGCCCATAGAAACGCATTGAATAACAGATTCATATAAATGGCAACAATAAAAAAGACAGTCAAATAATGAATGATAAGAAACAAGGTTTTGAAGTGTCTGTTCTTGTATCTAGGAGATGTAAGAAAGCTCAGGATTTAGCCTCTTTTTTTGGGTAGGCACATAACTACCTCTATACTTCCAAATGGTATGGGTTACATTCAGACCAGTCCTGTGACACTGTGGGGGTCGTAGAGCAGAACGGAGAACACCGTCGGGTTCGTGAGAATCGGTTTCGGATGCTACAAACATAAGTTGGCACATTGACAGTACTGACTTCGGACCAGTCCTGTGACACTGTGGGGGGGGGGGCATTGAGCAGAATGGACACTACAGACACCGCTGTAGCTCGGCCACCTTCCCCCACAAATGCGGACGGCCGCCAACATTCGATGCAGTGGATTGAGATGCAGCCCGTGCCAAAATGATATCTCTAGTTTAAACGGAAGGATTTTGAATGGGATTTTTAGTATTATGTTACTTAGATTGACACACCGGTGAGTAATAGGAGATGGAAGGGAGTTCCATGTGATCATGGCTCTGTATAATACTGTGCGTTGCCCAGGAATTCGTTTTGGATTTAGGGACTGTGAAGAGACCTCTGGTGGCAGGTCTTGTTGGGTATGTATGGGTGTCCGAGATGAATGTTATTTGATCATGCAGACAATCTCGAATTTTCGTCACAGTACTTATTTCTCATGAAAACTAGAAGACATGCAGTTCGTCTCTCGTCAACCGTCAACCAGGAAAGACTATTATGCATGTTGATGATGTTAGTTCTGTGTGTGTAGTTAAGGGCAAGGCGTTTTGCTTTGCTTTGTACCAGCTGCAGCTTTGATAGGTCTTTCTTTGCTGCACCTGACCATGTTACCGGACAGTAATCAAGATGAACAGTTATTTAAATGAATGAAATGATGGGACAAGACCAGAGCCTTAACAACCACAGTTGATCTTTGTGTAAAAAAAAAAAGCCGAACTTCTGCAGACGAGAACGTCTTCAATAACAGACGTCTCAACTACTTTGTCAATATGACGTGACCATGATAACTGACCGTCCGGTGTCATACCTAGGAGTTTAACTTCCTCAACGTGACCATGATAACTGACCGTCCGGTGTCATACCTAGGAGTTTAACTTCCTCAACGTGACCATGATAACTGACCGTCCGGTGTCATACCTAGGAGTTTAACTTCCTCAACGTGACCATGATAACTGACCGTCCGGTGTCATACCTAGGAGTTTAACTTCCTCAACGTGACCATGATAACTGACCGTCCGGTGTCATACCTAGGAGTTTAACTTCCTCAACGTGACCATGATAACTGACCGTCCGGTGTCATACCTAGGAGTTTAACTTCCTCAACGTGACCATGATAACTGACCGTCCGGTGTCATACCTAGGAGTTTAACTTCCTCAACGTGACCATGATAACTGACCGTCCGGTGTCATACCTAGGAGTTTAACTTCCTCAACGTGACCATGATAACTGACCGTCCGGTGTCATACCTAGGAGTTTAACTTCCTCAACGTGACCATGATAACTGACCGTCCGGTGTCATACCTAGGAGTTTAACTTCCTCAACGTGACCATGATAACTGACCGTCCGGTGTCATACCTAGGAGTTTAACTTCCTCAACGTGACCATGATAACTGACCGTCCGGTGTCATACCTAGGAGTTTAACTTCCTCAACGTGACCATGATAACTGACCGTCCGGTGTCATACCTAGGAGTTTAACTTCCTCAACGTGACCATGATAACTGACCGTCCGGTGTCATACCTAGGAGTTTAACTTCCTCAACGTGACCATGATAACTGACCGTCCGGTGTCATACCTAGGAGTTTAACTTCCTCAACGTGACCATGATAACTGACCGTCCGGTGTCATACCTAGGAGTTTAACTTCCTCAACGTGACCATGATAACTGACCGTCCGGTGTCATACCTAGGAGTTTAACTTCCTCGACGTGACCATGATAACTGACCGTCCGGTGTCATACCTAGGAGTTTAACTTCCTCAACGTGACCATGATAACTGACCGTCCGGTGTCATACCTAGGAGTTTAACTTCCTCAACGTGACCATGATAACTGACCGTCCGGTGTCATACCTAGGAGTTTAACTTCCTCAACGTGACCATGATAACTGACCGTCCGGTGTCATACCTAGGAGTTTAACTTCCTCAACGTGACCATGATAACTGACCGTCCGGTGTCATACCTAGGAGTTTAACTTCCTCAACGTGACCATGATAACTGACCGTCCGGTGTCATACCTAGGAGTTTAACTTCCTCAACGTGACCATGATAACTGACCGTCCGGTGTCATACCTAGGAGTTTAACTTCCTCAACGTGACCATGATAACTGACCTTCCGGTGTCATACCTAGGAGTTTAACTTCCTCAACGTGACCATGATAACTGACCGTCCGGTGTCATACCTAGGAGTTTAACTTCCTCAACGTGACCATGATAACTGACCGTCTGGTGTCATACCTAGGAGTTTAACTTCCTCAACGTGACCATGATAACTGACCGTCCGGTGTCATACCTAGGAGTTTAACTTCCTCAACGTGACCATGATAACTGACCGTCCGGTGTCATACCTAGGAGTTTAACTTCCTCAACGTGACCATGATAACTGACCGTCCGGTGTCATACCTAGGAGTTTAACTTCCTCGACGTGACCATGATAACTGACCGTCCGGTGTCATACCTAGGAGTTTAACTTCCTCAACGTGACCATGATAACTGACCGGGTGTCATACCTAGGAGTTTAACTTCCTCAACGTGACCATGATAACTGACCGTCCGGTGTCATACCTAGGAGTTTAACTTCCTCAACGTGACCATGATAACTGACCGGCTCATACCTAGGAGTTTAACTTCCTCAACGTGACCATGATAACTGACCGTCCGGTGTCATACCTAGGAGTTTAACTTCCTCAACGTGACCATGATAACTGACCGTCCGGTGTCATACCTAGGAGTTTAACTTCCTCAACGTGACCATGATAACTGACCGTCCGGTGTCATACCTAGGAGTTTAACTTCCTCAACGTGACCATGATAACTGACCGTCCGGTGTCATACCTAGGAGTTTAACTTCCTCAACGTGACCATGATAACTGACCGTTGTCATACCTAGGAGTTTAACTTCCTCAACGTGACCATGATAACTGACCGTCCGGTGTCATACCTAGGAGTTTAACTTCCTCAACGTGACCATGATAACTGACCGTCCGGTGTCATACCTAGGAGTTTAACTTCCTCAACTTGCTCAGTGGCCACACCCTTTATACACAACTCCAGTTGAGGTTTAGGTCTGGTGTTGTTTTGAACCAAATACAATGCTTTAGGTTGTAGATGTATTTAAAGACCCGTTTATTATTAATCTCCTATTCGGATACTGAGGCTTTTTCCATTGTGTTTTATGTCATTTTGTATTGTATTTTCTTTATTCTTTTTGTTAAGTTTAGTCCATGTCAACCAATCTGCTGAGCAGCCAGACTTTATTATTTTTGTTAAGTTTAGTCCATGTCAACCAATCTGCTGAGCAGCCAGACTTTATTCTTTTTGTTAAGTTTAGTCCATGTCAACCAATCTGCTGAGCAGCCAGACTTGTTTTCTGCCTCTTTTTCATCATTTCTGGAGCGATAGAAAGGACTGAAGGGGTTGACTGGGTCCACATGGAAGAGTTGATGTGTTTCCTGCTTTGATTTAGACATAAATTATATCATAAATTACACATTTTGATAATACACAGGTAGTGTGCAGCCAAGGGTAGGATTGATCAATCTATACATGTGATAACTTACTTGAGTTCCTAAACATTGAGGGACAGTTTTCTAAACACAGATTAAGCCTAAATAAACAACTATTTTAATATAGTGTATTTCAATGCTTTTGAGAAGGACTAAAGGCTTAATCTGGGTCTGGGAAACTATCCTTGTCCTGAGCGTCAAAATGTTTCCTTAGAAAAAAGGTCTCATTGGCTATTGCTAATTCCTTTCTGTCTGTACTTTAGAAGAACGATCAGTTATGTAAAGTCATAATTAGTCTTAGTCCTGAGCTGCATGGAAAGTGTTAGATCTGGGAACCGCAATGTATTAGTGGGACCAGATTTTCTGCACAGCAAATCACGCAAATCTTTTTGAGGAAAAGATAAATGAAGAGCCGTCCCGCTGAGGTGAAGCTCTGGGAAAGTTCAGCTCCACTTTATTCTTGAATAATCACGTCAACTATTCTTTCTGTGACCCCAAATCCAATTCCGGTCAGCGGTATAAAACCCAACCCTCTGAATATCTAAATGTTCTGAGGAACTGTTCCTCGCCTTACCGTTCCTGTCAGGTTTGAATATATCTCCAATGTCATTGTGAATATTGGGAGAGTGATTCTATCAGTTCGTGATCAGTTGAATCCATTACATCAGTTCTAGTCAGTTAATACTGGAAGGGGTCTCAGCATGTTGTCAGTATCAGTCCAGTTGATGCCAAACGTTACATCATCACCCTATCACAAGCCCGTGATTAAAACCGTATGATCACATGACCTGCGTCACATTCATGAGTTTGGGATTGGCTATTCCGTTTAAGGCTAATTGTTCCCACTCTCCTCCACATTAAGCTGTCATCTTACAAACAGAATGACCCACCTATCACAGAACACCATGTCATCAGCAGTCTGCCTAACCTCCCTCACCTTTCTAATGTCACTATTAGCGTCTGGGTCAGACTACTGTCAGCTGCTTATACACTTAAAATGGTGTGTGTGTGTGTGTGTGTGTGTGTGTGTGTGTGTGTGTGTGTGTGTGTGTGTGTGTGTGTGTGTGTGTGTGTGTGTGTGTGTGTGTGTGTGTGTGTGTGTGTGTGTGCGAGCGTCTAGCCTTCTTCACTCATAACGCCCCGAGGCTCCTTAGTCGTGAAATCCATTCCATTCCACACAACCTGACCTCCAAAACCTGAAGGGAGTTTTCATACATGATCTCTATCCTCACACACGCACACACAGACAGACACACACAAAAACAGTTTTCGCTATTTTCTCCCTCCCGTAGATAAATTGAGGCGTGCATGATGTGTGGACTAGCGTAGTGGAGGCTTACAGTGGGATTTTTTTTGTAGAAGTCTACAGTCACAAGATCTTATGAATAGTTAATAGGCAATAGAAGTCAGCCCAGAGAGCTGGGGGAGAGAATGTGCTGCAAACATTATTATAGTCGCATGGGGAGGACAACAGTGGAGGAGAGAGAGAGAGTAAACTAAGAGGGATAGTTCTGTATTGTATTGAGACATCCGTGTTAGACAGAACTACGGTGTGCTGTCAGAATCAGTGCCACATTACAATGATGTGTCCTTGTGTTAATGTCATGTATTGTAGATATCTCACATCCTGTCAAAAGGAGTACAAGAGGAAATGGACTGAACTCCACAGGGCCTTGTTTGTTTTCACACCTTAACCCATTGGTACCTCTCTCCTCTTTCCCCCATATCTCTCTCATTCTCTCCTGTCCTCTCACCTTCCTTACTATTTGACTGTCCTCACCTTCTCTGTGTTTCATACTGCTGTGTGGCCATCAGATTTGCGTGTGCATTTGTTCACATCCACACAGGGGGAATATGGTGGAAAACTAAGACAGAACTTAGACAGATTGACAGTTACTTAGCTGAGCCTGTGAAGTCCTGCTGACGTTACAGGAGAGAGGCCTGTCTGGTGGCTGTCAACTGCAGCGCTGCAGCAGAGGGTTGAAACAGTCGAGGGGGGGGGCCTCAAAGCCTGTGCCCACACAGTCTGGAGTGGAGTTATCACACCAAACACACGATAGAGCGATCAAATGGAACATTGTGATGTACCATCTATCTATCTATGACTAAACAGTCACGTACCGTGTTGTCCCTCTCCTCTCTCTTCATTTAACACCCAAACTGTAGAACTAAAGGATCTGGCACTGAGCTTACATCTCTTCTGTTTCTCTCTCTCTCTCTCTCTCTCTCTCTCTCTCAGCTTTGATGTCAGCTGGATGCTGTACCACCAACTGTAGAAATGTGAAAATATGGGACAGGTAAGAATCATTCAATAGGACACATTTGAACGTTTTTAGTAATTAGCAGATGCTTTAATCCAGAGCGATTTACAGTAGTGAGTACATGCATTTTCATACTTTTTCCCCCCTTGTACTGGTCCCCCGTGGGAATCCAACCCACAACCCTGGCTTTGCGAGTGCCATGCACTACCAACTTTGCTCCCGAGTGGCGCAGCGGTCTAAGGCACTGCATCTCAGTGCAAGAGGCGACACTACAGTCCCTGGTTCGAATCCAGGCTGTGTCACATCCGGCCGTGATTGGGAGTCCCACCGGTTTGGCCGGTGTAGGCCATCATTGTAAATAAGAATTTGTTCTTAACTTGCCTAGTTAAATAAAGGTTAAATCAAAAAAAAATTTCAAAAAATATCCCTTCCTTAAAGTAGCCCTCAGCAAAACTTTACAAAGCCTGTATAAGCAGACCTGAGCCAGAGGGAATAGAAGAATTGTAACTCTAGCTGTGTCATCCTATGAGTCAGAGAGAACGGGCCTAGTGTGGTAGCCTGGTCCCAGATCTGTTTGTGCTCTCTTGAATGCCAATGACCAGAAGTTGACAAGACACCACAAACAGATCTGGAACCAGGCTACCAGTGTGGTAACTAAGGTGTACATCACATCAGTTGGCCAATCTGGGTGTATAACAATCAAGCTGTGTGGCAGACAGTGAGACTATAGTGGGTTTATAGTAATGAAGAGATAGAGGTGACCTTGCCATCTTAAATCTTGGCCCAGCGGGGAGGGAGCAGATGACTGTGTGTGTGTGTGTGTGTGTAGGTGGCTGTTTTAATATTGAATGATTCAGCGACAGGACATCCCCTCTCTCCTGGGGGATTGCACACCACCTTACATACACACAATCACTTCTTGATGTTTCATTCTGCCCAAAGATGGAACATACTCGTTTCCTGTTTTTTACTTTCTCCGAATTTCTCTCACCCTCTTTCTCGTATTCCGCCCTTTCTCTTTCTCGCCCTCTCTACCTTTAGTCACATCATAACAGTAAGTATATCATTGATGGATTCAAAGTATGCCTAAAGCATGTCTTCTTCTCCCTCATAGCTTCGATGCCTCTTCTTGACCACACTGCACCCCAGCTGGGACGTTTGGGGTGAAACGTACCTCCTCAACGGGGGGATAAGGAAGTGTCCAACACTCCTGCTGCCCTGGCCCAAACAGACACTAGGACAACTGGACACCCCTCTCCAAGATCCTGATGTTCTGTCCCATCCGTCCTCACATACTACTATGTTTTCATTTCTACATATCTAGAGTTCGGGACAATTTGGGGGGAAACTTGGGAATGCTATTAGGACAGATGGATGGCATTCCCAAAGACTGCCACAGCTAAATAGATGAGAGCTAGACTGGATACCGAATATGAGCTCCCTGCCAACCACCATGACTTGACCTACCCCCCAGAGAGGGAAAGATGCAGGGGAAGAAGTGAAAAGAAGGAGAGAAGAAGAGGAACTCTCCTCTCTGTTTACAGATTCATCTCATCAGTCTGGGGTCCACTATCTCTCTCTCTCTCTCTTTATCTATTTTTATCTCTCGCTTTCTCTCGCTCTCTCCTCTTCCTCCCTCTGCCTCTACCCTTTCTCTCTTAATCTCTCTCAATCTCTCTCTCTTATTATCTCTCTCTTATTATCTCTTTCTCTCTCTCTCTCCTATTCATCTTTCTCCCTCTGCCTCTGCCTCTCCTCTCTATATCTCTCTCTCTCTCTCTCTCTCTCTCTCCTGTTCCTCTTTCTCCCTCAGCCTCTCCCCTCTCTCTTAATCTCTATATCTTCCCCTTCACTTCCACTTTCTTCTTCTCTTTCCTCTCTCCCCTGCTATCTCGCTCTCTCCCACCACCCCCTTTCTCCTTCCTTCCATCCCTCCCTCTCCCCCCCTCCTTCCCACCGTACCTCCAGCAGCCTCCACAGATATTCATCATCTTCTTCTGTGTACTGAGACAGTAGTAATCTAATGTTCCTCCCCTCGTCTGCAGCCACAAATCTAGATGATAAGATTATCCTATCCTCTCCCAGTCATCATCTCAAACTTTTGTTGACCAATTTCATTAAACAGAGTGAAAAAGCTGAAGTTTGTGTTAAAGGGAAAGTTCAGCGAAATTGCACATTTAGATATTTGTTTCCTCACCTTGAAAACAGTTTCTCAAATATCTAATTTTGCTGAACTATCCCTTTTTTAGAAGTTCCTAGGCAATTACCCTCCACCACCAACATGCTGTGTCTTATTACAAAACTACAAAATGGCCGCCAATGTTAGCTTGTTGGGTAACGTTGTAGTTCTAACCAGATACAGTGTTACGGTGTTAGCCTAGTTTTCTTTTTTGTAAAATCTTGCTCCCTTCCGAGCACCTATATTTCCAGCTAGGGAGGTGAGTATACATTCTCCATGTTGTTTTATACAAGAAAGGTAAAGTCAAAGTACATAGTAGTTTATTGGGATTAGTTTTCTATATATATATATTATATATAATGATTATTATTTTTGACTGGTATTAGAACAATTATATGAAGATATCTATGTATACAAAATAATAAAGATTCTTCTTTATGTAAACTTTGTTTTTTGGAAAACTTATTTTTGCATGATACTACTACGACTATACATGTAATTAAGGCTGGGATTCAATCCGATCGCAGCTTGTAAGGCAATTCGACAATTTCTGAATGGGCCGACATGTGCCGTGTTTACTGTGAATGCAATCTCAGCGAACGCTGGAACATTGCCTACAACACCCGATCGGATTGAATCCCGGCCTTACCTTATGCAAAGATACTGTATGTTCTACGTTGTATATAGACGACTATAATATTAGTGTGCGTTTGTATGAATTAGTCAAAGGTTCCACTTTGATATATAGTAAGTACACAAACAGGACTTCTCTATGGTGATTTAGATGGACTTGATCTCAACAGTCTGAAAGTCTAACAATAGTAGGTTATGGTGTCGCTCACCACCATCAACTCCCCTTGTCCCATCAGACAGGGTCCATGTCCCATCAAATCAGACAGGGTCCATGTCCCATCAAATCAGACAGGGTCCATGTCCCATCAAATCAGACAGGGTCCATGTCCCATCAGATCATACAGGGTCATTAGTAACTAGGCCTTGTCCCATCATATCAGACAGAGTCCGTAGTAACTAGGCTTTGTCCCATCAGATCAGACAGGGTCCGTAGTAACTAAGCCTTTTCCCTTCAGATCAGACAGGGTCCGTAGTAACTAAGCCTTATCTTATCAGATCAGACAGGGTTCGTAGTAACTAAGCCTTATCTTATCAGATCAGACAGGGTTAGTAGTAACTAAGCCTTATCTCATCAGATCAGACAGGGTCTGTAGTAACTAAGCCTTATCTTATCAGATCAGACAGGGTTAGTAGTAACTAAGCCTTATCTCATCAGATCAGACAGGGTCTGTAGTAACTAAGCCTTATCTTATCAGATCAGACAGGGTTAGTAGTAACTAAGCCTTATCCCATCAGATCAGACAGGGTCCGTAGTAACTTGGCCATTGGACAGGAAGCTGCTTCACCCCATAGGGACTCTGCCCATTGTGTAACCGTAGGAAGAGGTCTCTTCCTAACCCAAGCTCCATTTCCTCTTTCCTCTGACATCTTCCCTGTCGGAGTCCCAAATGGCACCCTATCCCCTGCATAGTGCACTACTTTTGACCAGAGCCTTATGGGCCCTGGTCAATGGTAGTGCAGTACAGAGTGAATAGGGTGCCATTTGGGACGCACACTGTGAGGATGACAGACTGTCCCAATCCCATTAAGTTACCAAGACATCTGCTTCTCCGGATTTTGGATGGAAGAGGGGTTTGGTAACGGGGGTGTAGTGGAAGTGCGTGCGTGCGCGTGTGTGTGTGTGTGCTTATGTGTGTTTGTGATTGAAATCAAATTCCGGCTGATCTACTTCATCTGTCTGTTTGTTTGGAGTGATTAGGGTTCACTTTATTGCCCCAAAATAATCCCTTTAATGAGACTTACTCCCAGCTAAAGTATTTGTGTGTTAGTGTCGTCGTATCTGTGGTGTTAGTGGGTGTTATCCTATGGGATCCCGGATGCTTCTGGGAGATCAGGCTGCTGATGGAATCGAGTGATCCCCTTATTAGACGGGAGAGCTCTGACTCAGAATGAGGTAAGGATAAGTGAGGAGTGTGTGTGTGTGTGTGTGTGTGTGTGTGTGTGTGTGTGTGTGTGTGTGTGTGTGTGTGATCAGGGATGCTGCATGGGCTCAGAAAGACAGAGGAAACTATATGCTTGTGTTTATGTTCAACTTGTGTCTCTACTTAGCTTGTGGTCTTGGTTTGGAGTGTGTTGAGATGAAAGGGGCTCGGAGAAGATATATGGTTTCTGAAGAGTGAAGTGTGTGTGTTGGTGTTGAGAACAGAGTGTTTCCCTAAGGAGCTCACTTGCTAGTCAAGTAAAGTCAGACAGTAGCACAAGGACCAATGTTTGTCAATGTTTTCTGAACTGAAAGTCTTGGATATGTTTAAGTGATATTTGGTATTACTGCACTGTATTGTTTTTATAAGTGTTTTTATAAGTGTTCAGTTTCATTAAAAAAAGATGAACACTTACCACACTGCGCTTTGGTCCTCTCCTTCTTCCCAAGACGGCCGTTACAAACTTACTTTGAGAAATATCTGGTTGTTTATATGGTTGTTTCTGTCTTCATTTGGAGAGATAACCTCCTGTCTTACTTCTTTACCATGAAATGAATGATCGTCAATGACATTGTTCTGACCGCATAAACCATACTGTACATACATTTTTGTCATTTTAATGCCGTAGGAGGGGGGCAATCAAAGTTACTCTTGAAGTGTTTGATTGCCCATATTTGTAGAATTTGGAAGGGAAATAATCTCTCTAACTTGTCTCTCAATATATGAATGGGGCCCAATGTCTCAGTTTGCAACCCGTTGAGCCCAATGTTGCGTTTTTGCAACACTTATAAATCTACCTCTAGCTCTGGTTCAGAATGTTTGTTTCTCAATTTTCTATTCCTCTACATAATCATTACACCTTAGAGAAGACGGGGAAACATATTTCAAGTCATGTACTTGCATGGACGGCCTACAACAGAGTATGCTTGTGTAGGGAACCCGTGTGGTGCCAGATGAGTGGACATATTTCAAATCAAAACAAATCAAATTGTATTTGTCACACAAATGTTTACTTACAAGGCCCTACAAGGACAATACAAAGTAAAAAATGAAAATATATATATATTTAATTAACACAATAAAATAACAATAATGAGGCTATATAGACTACCGTTCAAAAGTTTGGGGTCACTTAGAAATGTCCTTGTTTTTGAACAAAAAGCACAGTTTTTTGTCCATTAAAATAACATCATATTGATCAGAAATACAGTGTAGAAATTGTTAATGTTGTAAATGACTATTGTAGCTGGAAACGGCAGATTTTTTTATGGAATATCTACATGGGCGTACAGAGTCCCAATATCAGCAACCATCACTCCTGTGTTCCAATGGCTGGTTGTGTTAGCTAATCCAAGTTTATCATTTTAAAAGGCTAATTTATCATTAGAAAGCCCTTTTGCAGTTATATTAGCACAGCTGAAAACTGTTGTCCTGATTAAAGAAGCAATAAAACTGGCCTTCTTTAGACTAGTTGAGTATCTGGAGCATCAGCAATTGTGGGTTCGATTACAGGCTCAAAATGGCCAGAAACAAATAACTTTCTTCTGGAACTCGTCAGTCTATTCTTGTTCTGAGAATTGAAGGCTATTCCATTGGAGAAATTGTCAAGAAACCGAAGATCTCGTACAATGCTGTGTACTACTCCCTTCACAGAACAGAGCAAACTGTCTCTAACCAGAATAGAAAGAGGAGTGGGAGGCCCCAGTGCACAACTGAGCAAGAGGACAAGTACATTTAGAGTATCTAGTTTGTCCTCAACTGTCAGCTTCGTGAAATAGTACCCGCAAAACACCAGTCTCAATGTCAACAGTGAAGAGGTGACTCTGTGATGTTGGCCTTCTAGGCAGAGTTCCTCTGTCCAGTCTCAATGTCAACAGTGAAGAGGTGACTCCGTGATGCTGGCCTTCTAGGCAGAGTTCCTCTGTCCAGTCTGTGTCCTTTTGCCCATCTCATTCTTTTCTTTTTATTGGCCAGTCTGAGATATGGCTTTTTCTTTATTTTAATGGACAAAAAACATGCTTTTCTTTCAAAAACAGGGACCTTTCTAAGTGACCCCAAACTTTTGAACGGTAGCGTACATTAAACATATATATATAATGTTTCAGAGGCTACTGATGCCATGATAATCATACTGACAACCAACACACACTACTAAGGGATACATCTGGGTCTAAGGAGATGAACTAGGCAGTGTTTGACATGATTTTATAGTTTAGGACCTGTACAGGATGCAGTTTAGGAAACGTATATTTGCAACGTCGGGTCTCCCAGGGAAATGCATAGTCATGTGTGTGAGAGACTGTGTGCCTTTCACTGAGACAGAGGCAGGGACACAGACGCAGGTTGATTAAGAAGCATCTCTGCCAGCTGATCCGTGAAGTGCGTGTGTTTGTGTATGTGCGTAACTGTGTGTCTGTGTGCTCCCGAGCATGTGTGCTTTGGAGGGTGTGTGGTTACATCCCTGTGTGTGTGTGTGTGTGTGTGTGTGTGTGTGTGTGTGTGTGTGTGTGTGTGTGTGTGTGTGTGTGTGTGTGTGTGTGTGTGTGTGTGTGTGTGTGTGTGTGTGTGTGTGTGTGTGTGTGTGTGTGTGTGTGTGCGAGATCACTGCTCTGATCCGCTCTGCTGCATTGCAGTGCGTCCAGCCACAGCTCCTGCCAGCCTGCCTGGGTCTGTAGAGTACTGTCTGTTGTCCAGGCCACTTCTCCAAGGTCACACAGGTCAATCTATCCCAATCTAGAACACACACATAGAGAGACAGTTGTTAGGTTAATCTATAAACACCACAGAGATACACTGGATGTTTACAACCCATCTGACTGAAGTGACACACACACACAGTGTTTACTACCCATCTGATGGAGACGAACCGTGTACTTTTACGAACGGGTGAGGAGGGGGATATTAGTGAGGCTGCTGGCGGCTACGCTATGTGCTAATGATGAACTCTGAGGTTTAGGGACTAAGGATTCGCTTTCTGGGGTGATGTGTAAGAATTACGGTATTATATTTCTCTTTCCTGTAGGTTTGCCTTTAGGTATATAATGATTAACTGTAGTTCTAGTATAAAGTAGGCCAAGGAGAGACTTTTTACACTGTATTAATTAATCTTACGTTCTATGGCAATGAGTCTATGGCATGTAGGCTAGAGAAACAACATTTTGTTACAGAGAAACTTGATTGATAGATTGATAATCAAGTTCTTTTGGATTCCCGTCTCACATTAAGCTCTCTGATACACATTCACACTCACATGCAGAGAGATCCCCACCTTTACCCCCTCCCCCCACACACCCTCAAGACACAACACACTCATCCTCTAATTCCAGTGAGCCTGATTGTGATAAAGCACAAAGCAGCGTTCAAGAGCACGAATCAAACAAACGCTGAAATCCCAGTCCTCGGAGTTGTAAAACATCTTTCTGCAACCGCCGAAGACGGAGAGCAGCGATTACTCAAGTGTTCAAGAGCCTTGAGAGGTCTAATACGCCACCTCGGGAAGAAAACCACACAGGACGGCTTGTCATTGTCTTCTAAGATCAGTACTATACACAGCTCTGGAGATAACGTGAGACAAACGTTTCTTCCTCTCGTATGAAGTGGATATATTGGTCTCCACTGGTGATTTCTATGAAGGCCAGAGGGGTATTAAGGTGTATTCATATTACCAGCAGTGAGTAAGAGGTTTGTTGAAGGGAGATGCATTGGCATTGAGAAGTGTTTGCTGTTTAGAATGTACATACAGTGTATCTTCCCTATGGGCATAAGTCAAGACTGGAAAACAATTTCTGCTTATGTACCCAGCAGTCCAATTCATACTGACTCTACTCTTCAACTACGTTGTACAACAGTCATATTCTGAATTTCATACCAATACAGACAAATGCACACAGCCACCTGTCTCCACGAGTGAAAACATACTGCTTTCCCCCTGAGTCTTACGCACAGCAAATCTCCTGTACTACATGTCAGGAAACAAGATGGAGTGTGACAGGAAACAGGCCCAGTGTACTGTGTGTGTGTGTGTGTGTGTGTGTGTGTGTGTGTGTGTGTGTGTGTGTGTGTGTGTGTGTGTGTGTGTGTGTGTGTGTGTGTGTGTGTGTGTGTGTGTGTGTGTGTGTGTGTGTGTGTGTGTGTGTGTGTGTGTGTGTGTCTGCGTGTGTGTGTAGCTGTGTATTTCTGTCTGTGAGGAGTTGTCGTGCTCATTGACTGTGCCGAATGTGACTTCAGGGAGCTTTTTGGTGTAAGACTGGCTCATCAAGCAGATACTCAAACCCACTAGGGGATGTTCATTGTTATTACATATGATTTGCAACAGGCCTGTGTCGTGTCCAGTGGGGGCATTTCAAGGTTTAGCAGCTTAGTCGTGGATATCGATGGTATAGAATCAATTCAAAATTCTTTGCGGTATTTCTTCTACAATTTTGCTTACAAGGAAAACGACTTGTCTTTCCACCCAAAGGCTTGTGGACTCTTGAAGTTAGGCGACTATACGACTGCATCAAATGATGTACATTCAATTCCACAAACTACAGTAAGCCAAGTTGACGTTCAATTTTCTTCAACAGGCATAGGAGAGATTCCAAACGCGGAAAAAGTCCACAATTTCCACCTCTCACAATAACAACAACTCTACTTCAGTGAGCCTGCAAAGTAAATTGTTGTGTTTTTACCCCGGAGCCTCCTGTGGTGAATCTAAACCAACTGAGACAGGCTAGCACAGGCACAGTGGGATGCATAAACAGAGAGACCACCCGTCACTAAGGATATATCCCCAAAGCATACCTCTTTTCCACCAAAGCATTCACTTTTCCACTGTTTTGCACTCAGGGGCCCACTGCATACAGAGTAGCTAGGGTTGAACTGCAGGTTCTTTGGGGGAGTGATAGATAGAAACGACAAGTATACTACAGAAGCAGTGGTGGAAAAAATACTCATACTTGAGTAAAAGTAGATATACTTTAATAAAAAATTACTGAACTAAAAGTGAAAGTCACCCAGTAAAATACTACTTGAGGAAAAAGTAAGTGGTTTTAAATGTACTTGGGGTGGAAAGGTACTCAATTATCATACTTGAGTAAAAGTAAAAAGTAAATGCTATACATCAAATTCCTTGTATTAAGCAAACCAGACGGCACGATTTTTAAAATTTACTGACAGACAAGGGCACACTCCAACACTCAGACATAATTTATACATGCAATATTTGTGTGCAGTGAGTCCGCCAGATCACAGGCAGTAGGGACGACAAAGCATTATATTGATAGGTGCCTGAATTGGACCATATTGCTGTCCTGCCTGAGCATTCGAAATGTAAGGAGTACTTTTGGGTGTCAGGGAAAATGTATGTGGTAAAAAGTACATATTTTCTTTAGGAATGTAGTGAAGTAAAAATAAAAGTTGTCAAAAATATAAATAGTAAAGTATAGATACCCCAAAAAACAACTTAAGTAGTACTTTAAAGTATTTTTAATTAAGGAATTTACACCACTATCCAGAAGTAGAGTTATACTATCTCAGTACCTTCTTAAACGTTCACTGATTTGAACATTTGTCGTGTTAGGTAATCCAAACAAAAGTTGCGGCTAAGAGTTGAATGAGCACATTTAAAAGGCACAGTACACTGCCTTCGGAAGGTATTCAGAAAGTATTCAGACCCCTTGACCTTTTCCACATTTTGTTACGTTACAGCCTTATTCTAACATTTATTAAATAGTTTCCCCCCCCCCTATCAATCTACACACAATACCCCATAATGACAAAGCATAAGTATTCAGACCCTTTACTCAGTACTTTGTTGAAGCATCTTTGGAAGCGATTACAGCCTCGAGTCTTCTTGGGTATGATGCTACAAGCTTTGCACACCTCTATTTGGGAAGTTTCTCACATTCTTCTCTGCAGATCCCCTCAAAGATTGTCAGCTTGGATGGGGAGTGTTGCTTCACAGCTATTATCAGGTCTCTCCAGAGACATTAGATTGGGTTCAAGTCCAGGCTCTGGCTGGGCCACTCAAGGACATTCAGAGACTTGTCCCGAAGGCACTCCTGTGTTGTCTTGGGTGTATGCCTAGGGTTGTTGTCCTGTTGGAAGGTGAACCTTTGACCCAGTCTGAGGACCTGAGTGCTCTGGAGCAGATTTTCATCAAGGATCTTTCTATACTTTGCTCCATTCATCTTTGCCTAGATCCTGACTAGTCTTCCAGTCCCTGCTGCTGAAAAACATCCCCACAGCATGATGCTGCCACCACCATGCTTCACCGTAGGGATGGTGCCAGGTTTCGTCCAGATGTGACGCTTGGAATTCAATATTGGTTTCATCAGACCAGAGAATCTTGTTTCTCATGGTCTGAGAGTCTTTAGGTGCCTTTTGGCAAACTCCAAGTGGGCCTTTTACTGAGGAGTGACTTCCGTCTGGCCACTCTACCTTAAAGGCCTGATTGGTGGAGTGCTTCAAAGATTGTTGTCCTTCTGGAATGTTCTCCCATCTCGACAGAGGAACTCTAGAGCTCTGTCCAAGTGACCATCGGGTTCTTGGTCACTTCCCCGACCAAGGCCCTTATCCCTCGATTGCTTTGTTTGGCCGGGCGGCCAGCTCTAGGAAGAGTCTTGGTGGTTCCAAACTTCTTCCATTTAAGAATGATGGATGCCAATGCTGCAGACATTTTTTGGTACACTTCCCCAGATCTGTGCCTCGACACAATCCTGTCTCGGAGCTCTACGGACAACTCCTTTGACCTCGTGGCTTGGTTTTTGCTCTGACATGCACTGTCAACTGTGGGACCTTATATAGACAGGTGTGTCTTTCTAAATCAGGTCCAATCAATTGAATTTCCCACTGTTGGACTCCAATCAAGTTATAGAAACATCTCAAGGATGATTAATGGAAACAGCACGGACCATAGCTGAATTTAGAGTCTCATAGCAAAGGGTCTGAATACTTAGATTAATAATGTATTTCTGTTTTTTTCTTTGTCATCATGAGGTGTTGTGAGGAAATGTTTTTGCTTAATCTATTTTAGAATAAGACTGTAATGTAACAAAATGTCAAAGGTTGTGAATACTTTCTGAAGGCACTGTACATGGCAGCCAGGAGGTTTTCCCTGTCCAGAATAAAATCTAGGCCCTGGTTATAGCCTTTGCTAGCCCCTCACATGACCACACTTACAACAACAACACCCCATTCTGATCTCTGTGCTATAATTCCCCAATGATGAACCAGAAACACACCCCCCCCACAGTACACAACTACATAACTGACTACTACCCCCTATCTATACCACACAACAGAACATAAACACGTCTTTACTAGATGTAGGTCAAACATAGTCGGATAGAAGGCACGTTTTGTTAACAATTCTCCTCGAGAACAGTAGCAGCTAATTACCTCTTCTAATGACTGTTAGCGCTGCCGTGGCTAATGGCTGTAGGAGATACAGATCTCTCATTACCAAATCCTCCTCGTCGTATATATCCTCTAGCTGGAGGAGTGGCGTGTGTGTGGTGTGTGTGTGGTGTGTGTGTGCTGTGTGTGTGGTGTGTGTGTGGTGTGTGTGGTGTGTGGTGTGTGTGTGTGTGGTGTGTGTGTGTGTGTGGTGTGTGGTGTGTGTGTGTGGTGTGTGGTGTGTGTGTGGTGTGTGTGTGTGGTGTGTGGTGTGTGTGGTGTGTGGTGTGTGTGTGTGTGTGTGGTGTGTGTGTGTGGTGTGTGTGTGGTGTGTGGTGTGTGTGTGGTGTGTGTGTGTGGTGTCTGTGGTGGTGTGTGTGTGTGTGTGGTGTGTGGTGTGTGTTTGTGTGTGGTGTGTGTGTGGTGTGTGTGTGTGGTGTGTGGTGTGTGTGTGTGTGGTGTGTGTGTGTGTGTGGTGTATGTGTGTGGTGTCTGTGGTGTGTGTGGTGTGTGTGTGGTGTGTGGTGTGTGTGGTGTGTGTGTGGTGTGTGTGTGTGGTGTCTGTGGTGTGTGTGTGGTGTGTGTGTGGTGTGTGTGTGTGGTGTGTGTGTGTGGTGTGTGTGTGTGTGTGTGTGTGTGTGTGGTGTGTGTGTGTGTGTGTGGTGTGTGTGTGTGTGTGGTGTGTGGTGTGTGTGTGGTGTGTGGTGTGTGTGTGGTGTGTGGTGTGTGTGTGGTGTGTGTGTGGTGTGTGTGTGTGTGTGGTGTGTGGTGTGTGGTGTGTGGTGTGTGTGTGGTGTGTGGTGTGTGTGTGTGTGTGTGTGGTGTGTGGTGTGGTGTGTGGTGTGTGGTGTGTGTGTGTGTGTGTGTGGTGTGTGTGTGGTGTGTGGTGTGTGTGTGGTGTGTGTTGTGTGTGTGTGGTGTGTGGTGTGTGTGTGGTGTGTGTGTGTGTGTGGTGTGTGGTGTGTGTGTGTGTGTGTGGTGTGTGGTGTGTGTGTGTGTGTGGTGTGTGGTGTGTGGTGTGTGTGTGTGTGTGGTGTGTGTGTGGTGTGTGGTGTGTGGTGTGTGGTGTGTGGTGTGTGGTGTGTGGTGTGTGTGTGGTGTGTGGTGTGTGGTGTGTGTGTGGTGTGTGTGTGGTGTGTGGTGTGTGGTGTGTGGTGTGTGGTGTGTGGTGTGTGTGTGGTGTGTGGTGTGTGTGTGGTGTGTGTGTGTGTGTGTGTGTGGTGTGTGGTGTGTGTGTGGTGTGTGTGTGTGTGTGTGTGTGTGGTGTGTGGTGTGTGTGTGTGTGGTGTGTGGTGTGTGGTGTGTGTGTGTGTGTGTGTGTGTGTGGTGTGTGGTGTGTGTGTGGTGTGTGTGTGTGTGGTGTGTGGTGTGTGTGTGTGTGTGTGTGGTGTGTGGTGTGTGGTGTGTGGTGTGTGGTGTGTGTGTGGTGTGTGGTGTGTGGTGTGTGTGTGTGTGTGGTGTGTGGTGTGTGGTGTGTGTGTGTGTGTGTGTGGTGTGTGGTGTGTGGTGTGTGTGTGGTGTGTGTGTGGTGTGTGTGTGTGTGGTGTGTGGTGTGTGGTGTGTGTGGTGTGTGTGTGGTGTGTGGTGTGTGTGTGGTGTGTGGTGTGTCCGGTAGCTGGAGGAGGAAAAAATATTACAACAAACTGCTGCTTCACTGTTGGTGAGAACACTTCACACATTGATATGAGATGAAGAGGACTGCTGGGCATGGTATCTATATATCTATATATATATATATTTCATACAGTATATGATGGTTGGTTAATAAGGCAATAATTAAGGTTTGTAACCATTTCTCCACTTCGTCGATGTTGAATGCGGAACGAGGGAGAACTCGGTTTGTTTTGAAAAGTTTGTTGTTTTAAAGGTGTATTGGAACATTTCGTAGTAGCTAGCTAACTTTTTAGATTGGATCCCGCGACACAGTTGGCATTAGTTGCTGGGACCTGCTTCTCTCTGTCCAGTGATCCTGCGGTCCAAGGCCGGGTCAGAGGAGATGCTAGCTAGCTGCCTATCAAGCTAGCGGTTTCTTGAGGGCTTGAACGCAGCCCGCGACGTGGTTTGTCATTGTGGCTGTCTAGATCCCTGCTGTTTGTTGTTTTCAATCTTCCCCATGACCTGCCCTGTCTGGAACTGTGAAGAGTAACAGCGTAACCTACGTTGCTAGTTACCATGACAAAGACCAAAGCCGGCGGGAGAACCGTTGAGGACAGTGGTGTCTCTCTATCACAGGTGAAGGATCTTTTAAACTAACAAAAATATTTCTACAAGCAGTTTCAAGTGTTTAATCCAAATACTTGTGTATTCAATGAATAAAAGAATGGATGACCTGACCAGAGAGGTCCAGGACCTGAAGAACAGCTTGCAGTTCTCCCAGTATCAGCTCAATGAGTTTAAACAGGAGAACAGCAAGATGACCACAACCTGTAAGTCATTGAGAGAGGACATCAGTTCTGTGTGTGACTCCATGATAACAATGACGGATAAATCAGGCTTGAGGGTCTATCAAGGCGGAATAACATGGTTGTGGGCGGAATTGCAGAATCTCCACGTGAGACCTGAGGACAAAGTGAGGGAAATGATCTCTGAGAAATTGAAGATGAACTACTGGAAGATTGAGGTGGAGCGTGCCCAAAGTACTGGAAGAAACACCACTGGCCCAGATGACAGGCCCAGGCTGATAGTGGTCAAGTACCTGAGGTTCAAGGTAGCTGTTTTGGAAAGAACTTGAAAGGAACGTATATCTTCCTCAACGAGGACTATCCTGAAGCTGTGCACCAGAAGAGGAAAGAACTGATCCCAGACATGAAAGCTGCCAGAGAGCGTGGGGACATTGCTTACATCTGCTATGACAGGCTCATTGTCCACGCTCCCTCTCATAAGCCTGGAAGGGATGAGCAAGGCAAGCCTATGTGTTCGTAGCTTCAACCCCGCAGCACACACACCAATTGATTCATGGACTGCTGAATGTATATTTTTTCTCTTGCTTTGTCTGCTCTTTTCAGTATCATGTCTATCTCTGATAAGCTACCAAGGAAAGCGCTGAAAATAGCCCATATTAATATGCAGCCTTAGAAACAAGGTTAATGAAATCAATAACTTGCTAACATCAGTTAACATTCATATATTCGTCATTTCTGAGACTTGGATAATTCATTTGATGATACAGCAGTAGCAATACAAGGATATAACATTTATAGAAGAGACAGAAATGCTTATGGGGGAGGTGTTGCTGTATATATTCAGAGCCATATCGCTGTAATGCTTAGAGACAATCTTATGTCAAGCGTTATTGAAGTGTCATGGTTGCAGGTTCACTTGGCACATCTAAAGCCTTTTCTTTTGGGGTGTTGCTATAGGCCACCAAGTCTTAACAGTCTACATAATATGTATGAAATGCTTGATAGTGTATGTGATGTAAACAGAGAGGTCTACTTTCTTGGGGACCTGAGTATTGACTGGTTTTCATCAAGCTGTCCGCTCAAGAGGAAGCTTCTTACTGGAACCAGTGCCTGTAATCTGGTTCAGGTTATTAATCAATTTACCAGGGTGTTTACAAGCACTACAGGAACAACATCATTCACATGTATTGATCACATTTTTACTAATACTGTAGAACTTTGTTCTAAAGCTGTATCCATACCTATTGGATGCAGTGATCACAATATAGTGGCTATATCCAGGAAAACCTCGTTTCCATAAACTGGGCCTAAAATAGTGTATAGGAAATCATACAAAAATATTTTGCCGTTACTCTTATGTGGATGATGTTAAAAAATATTTGTATGTCTGATGTGATTAAAAGCAGCATCCAGATGCTGCACTTGATGAATTTATGAGATTGCTTCTTCCAATTATTGATAAGCATGCACCTGTTAAGTAACTGACTGGTAGAACTGTTAAGGCTCCATGGATTGATGAGGAATTGAAAAGCTGTATGGTTGAAAGAGACGGGGCAAAAGGAGTGGCTAATAAGTCTGGCTGCACATCTGACTGGATGACTGTAACTGAGAAGTGATATGACTAAAACTCAACAAAAAGAAGAAGAAACTGTATTATGATGTCAAGATCAATGATATAAACTTTGGATGGAACTTTAAATGAAATTATGAGCAGAAACACAAATTCAAATGCATCTTTCATCGAATTAGATGGCTTATTCATCACAAAATCTATTGATGTTGACAATTATTTTAATGATTACTTTATTGGCAAAGTGGGCAAACTTAGGGAGGAAATGCCAACAATGAACAGTGAGCCATCGCATTAATGCATAAAAATACAAATAATGAAATAAAGGCATTTTAAGTTTGAATTTTGTAAAGTTAATGTGGGAGAGGTGGAAAAAGTATTGTTCTCGATCAATAATGACAAACCTCTTGGCATTGACATCTACCATCTGTCATATCTTTAATCTGAGCCTAGAGGAAAGTCTTTGTCCTCAGGCCTTGAGGGAAGCCAAAGTAATTCCTCTACCCAAGAGGGGTAAAGCGGCCTTTACTGGCATACTGTATAAGCTTGCTGCCAGCTCTTAGCAAACTGTTGGAAAAAAATGATGTTTGACCAAATACAATGCTATTGCTCTATAAACAAATGAACAAAAGACTTTCAGCATGCTTATAGAAATATTGATCCTAATAAGATTGTGGGAGCTGTACTGTTAGATTTCAGTGCAGCCTTTGGTATTATTGACCATAACCTGTTGTTGAAAAAACGTATGTGTTATGGCTTTTCAACCTCTGTCATATCGTGGATTCAGGGCTATCTATCTAACTTAGCTTCTCAGTGACTTCATTAGCTTCTCTAATGTCAAACATGTAAAGTGTGGTGTACCGCAGGGCAGCTCTCTAGGCCCTCTACTCTTTTCTATTTTTACCAATGACCTGCCACTGGCATTAAACAAAGCATGTGTGCCCATGTATGCTGATGTTTCAACCATACACGCATCAGCAACCACAGTTAATGAAGTCACTGAAACCCTTAACAAAGAGTTGCAGTCTGTTTTGGAATGGATAGCCAGTAATAAACTGGTCCTGAACATCTCTAAAACTAAGAGCATTGTATTTGGTACAAATAATTCCCTAAATTCTAAATCTCAGCTGTATCTGGTAATGAATGGTGTGGCTGTTGAACAAGTTGAGGAGACTAAATTACTTGGCGTTACCTTAGATTGTAAACGGTCATGGTCAAAACATCTAGATTCCATAGTTGTAAAAGATGGGGAGAGGTCTGGTGTCAAAAAATCAGAGCATCTCTTTATTACAGACACACTCCAAAAAGCAAGTCCTCAGGCTCTAGTTTAGTATTATCTTGATTATTGTCCAGTCTTGTGGTCGAGTACTGCAAGGAAAGACCTAGTTAAGCTGCAGCTGGTCCAGAAGAGAGTGGCACGACTTGCTCTTCAATGTAATCAGAGGGCTGATATAAATATGTCAGTCTCTCTTGGTAAAGAGTTAAGAGTTTAGGAGAGACTGACTGTATCACTTCTTTTTATAAGAAACAATAATGTGTTGAAAATCCCAAATTGTTTGAATAGTCAACTTACACAGCTCTGACATACACACTTACCCCACCAGACATGCCACCAGGGGTCTTTTCACATCCCAAAATCCAGGACAAATTCAAGAAAGTATACAGTATTGTCATGACGTTGACGTTGGCCTGGGGGGTAGGTTTACGACAGTCATAAATACCTCTTTCCCCCTTTTTCCTCTCTCTACCCTACTGATGTTACATTTGCAAAACCCTTGGTTAACATAGAGATTCTGGGAACATCAGAAGGTGGGGGGAAATGAACTATATTCTGGTAATCCGACCAATGGAACATATGCGGTGGTACTTAATGAATATCATGTCAGTTTGGCTGTCATCTGAGACATTCTCATCAATGATAAGATGACATAAACTCTACAGTGGAAAGTCTACAGATCAGAGTTATTGGATTCACATGGAATTGTTGTTCAATTTAAATGTTTGAATATGAAATTATTCGTGATGGGATGAAATGTGATTTTAGCTTCTAAAATGTGAGATTTGGGTTTTCATAAGATGGGGCTCTGCTCAATCAGTGGCCCGCCCCTGTGAAGGGTCATGGGCTATAAAACTTTTCAAACACACCCTCCTCTCCCTTCCTATATAAGCCCTTGACGACAATGTAACCTCCTGTTCCGAAGATGTGAGGACGACGGCCTATGTCAGAGTGGTTCAGATAATAACTACAGAACGAAGCCAACATCAGCGTGAGCTTTGGTTGCGAATGGTATGAACTTCAAACTCTTATTCACTACAGAAGTGATACCTCCTAGCTGTTGAGTTAGCAACAGCAGATGCAAACGAGGGTTAGGAAGGAACAGACAGAGTATCCCGTCTATCACACAACGACGTTACTACAACGTATCCAATTGACCACCAGAGACATTCTTCAAAGGACTCGGTTGGGCCACACGGCCTTCCATCTACCACCAACCTCCCAAAGCGCAGCTCAGAGTAAATATTTATTGCATTTTCCTTTTCCAAATGGGTGGTAATTTAGAATGCATAAGATACTGTATTTACGATAACACAGCTTCTTCCCTTTGTTCCTCAGTCTTCCCGCTCTTTCACTCAAACCCAGCCCCTTTTCTTTTGTGTAACAAGTCAACATGTCATATCTGTCCCTTCTGCTAGGGACGTTTTTCTTTATGACGTAATGTGTAATCAAGTTATGATTTAAATATGTGTATGTGTAATTCTGTGTGATTAGTTAGGCATTTAGTAAATAAATAAATAAACCCAATTTTGTATTGCTGATTCAACTTGTAGCCAGGGTTCGTGTAGATAACTAAGAATTTACAACTTTCAGATGAGACTGAATTAAGATGACGATTAATATTGACTGCTATTGATGTAAAATATTACTAGGTCTTTAAGAGTTTATTCGGGAGATAACAGCTCTATAAATATTATTTTGTGGTGCCCGACTCTCTAGTTAATTACATTTACATGATTAGCTCAATCAGGTAATATTAATTACGGAGAAAGTATTTGATAGAATAGCATGTCATATCACTTAATCCGGCATAGCCAAACAACATTATTATATATTGCCTTTACTGCATGGAACTCCGTTCCATCTCATATTGCTATAGTGAACAGCAAACCTGGTTTCAAAAAACAGATAAAGGAACACCTCACGGCACAACGCCTCTCCCCTATTTGACCTAGATAGTTTGTGTGTATGTATTGATATGTTGGCTACGTGTGCCTTTTGTTTTATGAAGTTCTGTCCTTGAGCTGTTGTCTATTAATGTTCTGTATTATGTCATGTTTCGTGTGGACACCAGGAAGAGTAACTTCTGCTTTTGCATCAGTTAATGGGGATCCTAATAAAATACCAAGGGGGATGAAGGTGGTGAGAGAGAAGAGGAGGATTTGCAAGCAAGATAAGCAAGGAATGATACTTCCACACTGAATGTTGGATGTCAGATGCAATCTCTCATGGTAGAACCTCACAACTTCACAGCCACACCTTTCTCGATTTCTCTACCCATTTCTCTGTCTCCTCCTCTTCTCTCTCACCGCCTTCATCCCCCCCTCTCTCTCAGGTGTGGGTGGGCAGAGGAAGCCCTCATGTGGCATGGCAAGGCGACAGGAAGAGGAAGCCCTCACGTGGCATGGCAAGGCGACAGGAAGAGGAAGCCCTCACGTGGCATGGCAAGGCGACAGGAAGAGGAAGCCCTCACGTGGCATGGCAAGGCGACAGGAAGAGGAAGCCCTCACGTGGCATGGCAAGGCGACAGGAAGAGGAAGCCCTCACGTGGCATGGCAAGGCGACAGGAAGCTAGGTGCGGCTGTGGCATACTGTTATTATCACAGGTTGATATGTTGTGACTGGCAGCTGCAGATAGAGAAGAGCAGGGGGCTGATCTGGGAGGAAGAGACCCACCACTGAGAAGGAGAGACGGGGGGAGGGAAGGAGGGATGAAGAGACCCACCACTGAAAAGGAGGGATGGAGTGAGGGAAGGAGGGAAGAAGTGACCCACCAGTGAAAAGGGGGGATTGAGGAAAGGAAGGTGGGAGGAAAAGACCTCTGTCTCTTCTAGATGTGGGAGAGTGGCCAGCCTAAAGCTCCCATGACAATGACATCATTTGCTCCTGTGTATTCTATGCCTAACCAAGGAAAATAGCCCCTATTGATATTTGTCAACTAATGAATTCGGTTTGATTTTCGCCACTGGATTGCAACAAGATAATGTCACTTGTATTGGATGAGATAGCACTTACCAGTGGAATAATGAATTGGCATTGTCTAATGATGGAAAATGCCCTTCTGGCCGATTGTCAGTCTGCCAGAACAGATCTGGCCGTTAGATAGCTTCACATCAACCTCAGAAACAAAGCACACAGTGAGTGGACAAAGTGATTAGCCAAGCTGATGATCTGCAATATATATTGCCTTTAATTTCCGTAAAAATTCAAAGCTATCTCTCTCAAAAATCGAATAAATAGAACGGAAGCTTCCCTCCATTGGAAGCAGTGATGAGCAAAGCTGAAGCTTTAAGCCATCCTCTTCCCGCCCACCATCTGTTGATTAAACACTAAAACACCACTGTGCTTCGCTTTGTTGCACTGTGTCTAACCTCCCTTCCCATTCCCTTACAATGTCATTATCTAGCATTCGATTGAACTCAACAACACAACAACACGACTAGCTAGCTAACAGCTGTGCTTTGTAGCTTTTCACTCCCTTTTAAAGCTAATGCTAACTGATGCGGGCATACACTTGCTTAGCGATAATGCTAACTCTCTCTCTCCTAATACTGGCAGATTTAACTCAATGAACAAATACACTTTTAACGTGATATCTATATGTTCAGCTTATAGACTAGTGCATTACATGGATATAGATTTAACTTAATGAACAAATTGACTTTGACTAGCTTGTGACATCGATAGACCATACCGATATGGCTAGCAATAATTAGCCATTTCCGTACATTTTGTGTAGTATAGCTGCAAAGCTAGTCCAGCTGTCATGTGGTGAGGACTTTCTCCCAAATACTGCAACCAAATTCCATTGGGCTCCAGGATTCAACTTGGGCTCTATGGTACCATTTTGCCTCTTACTCCCACAGTGACAAATTAGGTACAGGGCCACAGACTCAAATAGCCCTAAGGGAAATAAACCTCAATTTCGGATCATTTCACTGTGGTACTTTAGCTGCGGGGCCCTGAAATGAAAGCCATGATGTATCCTAGGGGGATATTCAGGACAGCTCTGTATCCTACAGTTCGTGACATGTCATCGCAAGTCCATTTTCTGTGTGCCTTTTATTAGCCCCTAAAAGTATCCTGGAAACAATTGTGCACTTCCCACTGCCACAGAAACAACGTATCCCCATGTACCAAAAGCGAAATGCAGCGGCTGCCATGAAATATCTATTGTATGCTGAGTATATTACATGTTGGAGAAGAATGAGGCGACTGGGAAAAAAAACTGCAGTGCATTTCGGTAATGATTTCAGGGAATGTGACTTTCACACGGAGTAATAATGTGTTCCATGGGGCCCACAGTACCTTTCTGGTGACTCAGTCAAAAAGCACTAAGGTATAGGAATAACCATCTCCATCAATACACCTACGACAGTTCATTATTCTACATTACACCTAACGCCAGCTGCTTTGGCAGGGGCAACGGCATCCAGGAGTTGCAATTCACTGATGAGATCATTTTGAAGTTTTTAAAATGCCAGGGGACGATGGGTCAGATATTCATATTCTCAGGTGTATACACACACACACACACACACACACACACACACACACACACACACACACACACACACACACACACACACACACACACACACACACACACACACACACACACACACACACACACACACACACACACACACACACACACACACACACACACACACGCACACAGCTCTAACCATCACGACCTGGGCCTGTTTAATCGATGCAGAGCCAAATGGGTCCTGGAAAAGCCATTTAGTGGTGTGTTGTTGACACGGCAACTCTCAGACATTCAGATGGCTGGTTTGATGATAAAGCTTCCTGTCTGAAAAGAGAGGGAGGAGGGAGGGATGGATGGAGCATCAGGAACAAGGACGCAGAGAGAGAGATGGGACACATGAGAGAAGGAATCTGGGGCAGGGGAGAGGCTGTGTGTTGTGGCGGGGAGGGGTGTATGTGTGAGATCAAAGGAGGTATCAAAGGAGCATAGGGGGAATAAAGGGTGTGTGTGTGTGTGTGTGTCCAGATCTCAACCCAATTGAACAATTATGGGGGAATCTGGAGCTGTGCCTGAGACAGTATTTTTCACCACCTCAACAAAACACCAAATGATGGAACTTCTCATGGAAGAATGGTGTCTCATCCCTACAACAGAGTTTCAGACACTTGTAGAATCTATGCCAGGGCACATTGAAGCTGTTCTGGCTCGTGGTGGCTCAACGCCCTATTAAGACACTTCATGTAGATTAGGACATCTGAATGAGCTGTGTCTGTCTGTCTGTCTGTCTGTCTGTCTGTCTGTCTGTCTGTCTGTCTGTCTGTCTGTCTGTCTGTCTGTCTGTCTGTCTGTCTGTCTGTCTGTCTGTCTGTCTACAGTCACAGAGTGTGTGTCATATCCACTAACCAGACATCTAAAAAGCTCCAATGTCAAATGTGCCAAAGAACTGGGAAATGTCACTGTGTTGGACCCAAATCAAAATCTATCTCTATCGTCTGTTTTCACCAGGGAGGTAGTGACCTCTGTGGTTCTCAGGAGAGATACAGTATATTTGATGTGAATAGAGAAAGACGCAGGTTGTGTTTATGTGCGTATGCAGGGGATGGAGGTATAGTACACTAGCTGCATTTTACAAAGAGAGAGAGAGAGAGAGACGGTGTGCTGTCAGAATCAGTGCCACATTACAATGATGTGTCCTTGTGTTAATGTCATGTATTGTAGATATCTCACATCCTGTCAAAAGGAGTACAAGAGGAAATGGACTGAACTCCACAGGGCCTTGTTTGTTTTCACACCTTAACCCATTGGTACCTCTCTCCTCTTTCCCCCATATCTCTCTCATTCTCTCCCATCCTCTCACCTTCCTTACTATTTGACTGTCCTCACCTTCTCTGTGTTTCATACTGCTGTGTGGCCATCAGATTTGCGTGTGCATTTGTTCACATCCACACAGGGGGAATATGGTGGAAAACTAAGACAGAATTTAGACAGATTGACAGTTACTTAGCTGAGCCTGTGAAGGCTGGCTGATGTTACAGGAGAGAGGCCTGAGTGATTGAGACCCAATGAGAGAGGTAGAGGGAGACAGAATGAGAGGTGGAGGGAGACAGAATGAAAGACAGAAAGAAAGCTAGCTAGCTAGCCATGTTGTTGTGCTGTCTGGATCAGTCAAATGCTAGATAAGGACATTGTAGGGGGAAGGGAAGGGAGATATGTGTTATGACATTTGCCTCACATGGGCCCCTCCCTCACTCTCTCTCTCTCTCTCTCTCCCATCTGTCTCTCTCTCCCTCTCTCCCTCTATCCCTCCTTTTCTCTTTATTGTCCCTTACCTCTCTCTCTCTCTCTCTCTTTTTTCTCTCTCTCTTCCTCTCTATCAACATCGAGAGATAAGCCCAAACAAATCTGCCCAAAGCCTTTGCCTGCCTGCCTGTCTGTCTCATTGGAATGATACCTGTTCCTCCTCATTCCATCAGATGCTAATGACATGTTGAAGCACACCACACAGATGAACAGATTATGCTGTGTGTGTGTGTGTGTGATAGCAGGAGGAGAGAACCAGGCCAGGCCTCCATCCCTTCAGTCTGTGTGGGATCTGTCAGCATGTAAGACCCAGTGATGAAGTGACCCGACTGGGGCAGAAATATAAACCTGGGGTGAAGGGAGAGATGGAGATGGGACGAGGCAGGGCTGCACCACGACACCAGTAAATATTGGAGGCTGGGCTGTTTACTGACCTGTCAAAGGCTTGGTATTGATTTCCTCCTGGCTGGGCAGCGGTAAACAAGGGAGGAAGACTATCATACAGCAGAATAACATGTGAAGGGCTGTGTTATAGATCAGTTCACACAATATAGAGGGTACAGAAGATCTCTTATGTAGCGACGCAGCTTTAATTGGTTGAATTGGTTGTTGTTGATGTGTCATACCGTCAGATCAATGGTGGCAGTGGTTACTGCTGAACACGTATTGCCGTAGATTTAATTTCATGAGAGATATCGATTTAATTGGAACGCAAGCAATCGAAATCTGTTGTTATATCATGACAAAGCTAGCTGACCATTATGGGGATTAAAAAACGCTGGACATTAAACTGCCTGTGTGGCGAACCCACAGATCACCTACCCTTCCAGGTGGGAAACCTCTTCATCATGTTCTCCTAAGAGGCTAGACCCCAGTTGGCTCAAAAAGCAAAACAAGCCTCTTAAAATGTCCCCACCATTAACAGGCCGTATCAGGGAGCGAGAGGTATCGTCCCACCTGCACACTAGTAAACAATTATAATTTGCACTCCTTCCTCTACACATAAAATACTGTTTTGTCCCGGGGGCATCACATTCATCAAGGCACAGTTTACACCTCTACACCCCTACCATACAGAGTCCCAGACGTGGTGTTACGGAGTGGGGAATTTATTAGTGTCGTTTTCTGCGTGTATACAGATGTCTTGTTGTCAGGTGGCGTTTAGGGGAAATGGCTAGTCGTGTGTCGTCAGTTGTGGTTAGTGGAGATGGGAATCGAACAAACGGCTTACAGGTCAAGGGAAGTATTGAAGTCATTGATTGCGTCCCAAATGCAATCCTATTCCCATAGGGCTCTGTTCAAAAGTAGTGCACTATGTAGGGTATATGGTGCCATTTGGGACACAGATTAATTTACTAGCCTCACGGCTACACACAATGGTAGGGAAGGGTACCAGAGTGTTGTTCATTAGGCAGGAAATGTAAGAAAACAGATTGAAACAGGGAGAGACTACCTGACCTTGTCCAATAAGAAAAGCTTGTTTTCGATGTCCGCCGTGAAACGCTAGGCTACGGTGTGCCTGAACGAGTACGGCTCACTGCAATAGGTTCTGGCCCAGAAAGTTAAAAACATAGGAAGTAGAGGGTATTATGTAAGCGCTCTCTTCTGAGACGAATAGTAACAGACAGCTGGCCTTATAAGGAACACAGACATCTCTCAATACCGGTTCTGCAGGTTTGCAAATTCACAACTCAAAGTGATCGGTCTGTTTTGATTTACCCATATGCACAATTCAGTGTGTTTGACAAAAAAACAGAATTTCATGACAGAAGTCCCTGCGTGGTGTTTTTAGTATGGCTGATCTCCCAGCAGAGCAGAGCTTGTGTTGCAATATGTCATATTCAGTAGAACTCACATGACACACACCCTCGTAGCTGAAGGATGTTTGTATTGTTGTGGATGGATGCCGGTCTAAGTCCCCTACCACAGTAACACTACTAATATTTCTTTGAATAGACGTACTTGTGGGGTTTTCAGAGAAATAAGTACGCTCTTGTTGAGTGTGAGGAGGACACACACCCACACTTCCCCTCGCCCCCCTCCGAACACATCAGTCTGCCAAGCCCAATCAAAGGAACCACCAAGGAGCAAGGGAGGGGGGGGGCAAATCAATCTCAATATTGATTTGAGGAGGCTTGAGGAAAGACGGAGGGGAAGTGTGTGTGTGTGTTCCTGTGTGTGCATGTGTGTCTAACTGCGTGTGGTTGTGTGAGTGTGTGTGTGTAAATGCTTTGCTGTGTGTGTATCCTCTCATACACTGCATCTCTAACCTGCATGCTGAAGAGGCTGTAGTCTCCACACCCCCGGCAGTGTCTAAATCGAGGATAACATCCCCATCATCCATCCTTCCCAACATCTGAACACGGCCCCCTAAGGCACTGGGACGTGGTAGTGCTGTCCAGAACCATCACTGCACCCCAATGACACACACACACACACACACCCCAATGACAGGAAATGGATGACAGCCAGCAAAGGAAGTGACATCGAACATCTGACTAATGTAACTGGACACTGGTTCTCGATTGGCAATTAATACATTGATTTAATTAATTTGGTATTTTGGCTGTGACCTTACTCCCAATAAAACCAGAGAAAATTCAGTGTCAGTATTTGTCATGTCTCTTCCAAAGCAGTCATGAAATGAAAGCCAGTTGAGCTTTGTCATACTGATTTGAGAGAATATCTGAACATTTGTCAGATGCATGTAAAAGGTTTTAACACAATAAAAGCCCACATCCTCGAACTAACCTTAATGACCTGCATTAAGAAGTGGATTAACAATGTATTGTCCAGCTAAAATACTACATATACTGTATAACTCTTATATAGCTAAACAATGGCTAATTCACTTGAAATCAATATCAACTATTTAAATCACTGTAAAATGCCTTATTTATAGTCAATCTGTCTTTCCTCCTACATGAAGAGGAGACATTTCCCCCGCTGTCTGACATAGCATCAGCAAACCGAGGGATAGAGGGTGTGATAGGTAGAGAGAGAGAGAGTTAGTTCTCTCTATGACTTTGCACTTTTTTCCTCGTTAGGGGAGCATTCTGTCTGAGGAACACACACACACACCCAAAAACACACACACACACACCGCCTCTGAGACAGCCCCTCGGCCCAACGTGCGTGTGATCGGAATCACTAATGAGGTTACCGCAGCGATAATTGACGGCCATTTAAAATGTAGGGAGTCATTATATTGGGGCTTGGATGGTTTTAATGAGAATTATGGATGCAAAACCAATGCATTTTATATGAATCAAAGAAAACAAACCAAAACAGGGAGATGGAAGGACGGAGGGAAAGGAGGGAGGAAACAAAGCTAATGGCTTTGGACTAAACAGGAGGAGGAGAGGACAGATGAGACACAATGTTCCACTTTTTGGTTGTTGAAATGTGTCTTTTCTAGATACTTCCAATAGCAGTTTTAATCAGCACTTGCTTTCATGTGAATGTTTGATGTTATTTATTTGTTGAAATCTTACTTCTTACCGCCGCCGCAGGAACTGAATATGTTGTCAACTGTTTTCTAACATGTGTACACCCTCTTGCCAAACATCAGCTACTGTACAGTGTGTGTGTGTGTGTGTGTGTGTGTGTGTGTGTGTGTGTGTGTGTGTGGACTAAATGCATCGTTGGCTCTTTTCACAGACAAATTGATATTGATATTTTGTGTCCACAGCAGTGCAAGATGGGATTATTTTCATATTTCAGGTTTTCCAGACAGATGGGCTTTCACTCTCACATGCAATTTAGATCAATGACACCAGAGGATGCAGATAATCCACTAATACATGACAATACATACAGTTATCTATTGGGCTTTTCTGCAGGTAGGCAAGCCTCACAAAGATTTCTGTGTGTTTGTGTGTGTCCATATGCACGTGAGTGTGTGTGTGTATAAGTATCTGCAAATGGGAACACAATATCCCGAGGACAGTCTTGAGGCACAGTGAGCATGTCAGCCCATCCAGCACATAAGGGCTGTACTGAGAGAGAGAGGCTGCTGGTCCAATCAGTGCCCTGTCTGCAGAATGCTGCTGCAATAGCATCACAGCGGGGGACTGACTGTGACATCAGAGGGACAACATGGAACACCCCTGCTGATTCCCACCCTGCAGGCCAGGTGTGTTTAGACACACAGATAGTGACACACACACGTAGACACACGCACACATGTACTCAGGCATGTATATATTCACACCCTGAGACTCCAACTGACATCTCACATCTCCACACAGAAACACACTAAATCTCTGACACCAGCAATCACACAAAAACCTCCATGTACTAAAATCTCCCTCATGTCACATCAACCCACACAGTAAACATTCCCTCACTCACAGCACAGAATTTCAACTCTGCTAACCTGTGGTCCTTCTCCGACCCACTGTCCAGCTCTTATTACCTCTGGTACTTCTCCAACCCACTGTCCAGCTCTTATAACCTCTGGTACTTCTCCAACCCACTGTCCAGCTCTTATAACCTCTGGTCCTTCTCCAACCCACTGTCAGCTCTTATAACCTCTGGTCCTTCTCCAACCCACTGTCCAGCTCTTATAACCTCTGGTCCTTCTCCAACCCACTGTCCAGCTCTTATAACCTCTGGTCCTTCTCCAACCCACTGTCCAGCTCTTATAACCTCTGGTCCTTCTCCAACCCACTGTCCAGCTCTTATAACCTCTGGTCCTTCTCCAACCCACTGTCCAGCTCTTATAACCTGTGGTCCTTCTCCAACCCACTGTCCAGCTCTTATAACCTGTGGTCCTTCTCCAACCCACTGTCCAGCTCTTATAACCTCTGGTCCTTCTCCAACCCACTGTCCAGCTCTTATAACCTGTGGTCCTTCTCCAACCCACTGTCCAGCTCTTATAACCTCTGGTCCTTCTCCAACCCACTGTCCAGCTCTTATAACCTCTGGTCCTTCTCCAACCCACTGTCCAGCTCTTATAACCTCTGGTCCTTCTCCAACCCACTGTCCAGCTCTTATAACCTCTGGTTCTTCTCCAACCCACTGTCCAGCTCTTATAACCTCTGGTCCTTCTCCAACCCACTGTCCAGCTCTTATAACCTCTGGTCCTTCTCCAACCCACTGTCCAGCTCTTATAACCTCTGGTCCTTCTCCAACCCACTGTCCAGCTCTTATAACCTCTGGTCCTTCTCCAACCCACTGTCCAGCTTTATAACCCCTGGTCCTTCTCCAACCCACTGTCCAGCTCTTATAACCTCTGGTCCTTCTCCAACCCACTGTCCAGCTGTTATAACCTCTGGTACTTCTCCAACCCACTGTCCAGCTCTTATAACCTCTGGTCCTTCTCAACCCACTGTCCAGCTCTTATAACCTCTGGTCCTTCTCCAACCCACTGTCCAGCTCTTATAACCTCTGGTCCTTCTCCAACCCACTGTCCAGCTCTTATAACCTCTGGTTCTTCTCCAACCCACTGTCCAGCTCTTATAACCTCTGGTCCTTCTCCAACCCACTGTCCAGCTCTTATAACCTCTGGTCCTTCTCCAACCCACTGTCCAGCTCTTATAACCTCTGGTCCTTCTCCAACCCACTGTCCAGCTCTTATAACCCCTGGTCCTTCTCCAACCCACTGTCCAGCTCTTATAACCTCTGGTCCTTCTCCAACCCACTGTCCAGCTGTTATAACCTCTGGTACTTCTCCAACCCACTGTCCAGCTCTTATAACCTCTGGTTCTTCTCCAACCCACTGTCCAGCTCTTATAACCTCTGGTCCTTCTCCAACCCACTGTCCAGCTGTTATAACCTCTGGTTCTTCTCCAACCCACTGTCCAGCTCTTATAACCTTTGGTCCTTCTCCAACCCACTGTCCAGCTCTTATAACCTCTGGTCCTTCTCCAACCCACTGTCCAGCTCTTATAACCTCTGGTCCTTCTCCAACCCACTGTCCAGCTCTTATAATCCACTGTCCAGTGACTAACAACATCAATCTAGTCAGTTATACCATCGGGTCATGTGAAAGCTCCAGCGCCTCAGTATAGGCCAGTAATTAGAAACAGTGTGTCAGCCTAATACACGCACGCACACACACACACACACACACACACACACACACACACACACACACACACACACACACACACACACACACACACACACACACACACACACACACACACACACACACACACACACACACACACACACACACACACACACACACACACACACACTCCTATTTTCCCACGCTAACACCAACCCATATGCTCCTGTGATCTGCCCGGTTCCATTAAGATGGATTACTCCCCTTTACATAATCATCTTAAAGTGATTAATACGGTGTGGGAGACTTGTGGAAGGTGACTTTTGTTCATCTCAGAGGCATTCTGTCTAAAAGCCATATGAGGGTAGAGTATTGTCCATCTCTCCAGTGGCTCCTGGGGACAACAGGCCCCATTAGGACTTAGCAGTTCTCTCTTTCTAAGACGTTACCTCATTGTGGGCTTCCTTATTAGGGGTGTGAAGAGCACTTTAAGACCACACTATGGCAGGATAGGAGTCGGTGTTAAGGAGGATTGGAATCAACACTGTAACAGACACGCATGTGGAATTGGAGTTGAACAGAGTGTGACTTGCCTCCTATATTCTAGTTGAACTCTTGCTAATGTTAATTTTGTGTGTGCACACACACACACACACACACACACACACACACACACACACACACACAGTAGCGGTCTGCAGAGATCCTGTACCAGTTAACAATAGCGGTCCGGGATAGTACTGTAGCTACTGCAGAGGCCATTTGACACCTCCTTTATGAAGAGACGCAGTGCGCAGGGCTGGCTGCATAATGAAACACAACCCTAGCTGGAACAGTACAGGGACTGTACAGTGTTCATCATTTGGGCCTTAGTCTGCTGAAAAGCTCTGTACCCTAGTTACAACACACAGCCTTAGTTCTGGTTAAAAATGCAAGGATTACAATATGTGTTGTTCCCCAGATAAAACAGCTCTGTTATAACCTCCTTTATGACTTAAGACATGTTACATCCTGTATCATTAGAAACATCACACTACATTTTCACTAAAAATACAAACCAAATGTTAAAAAAGTGGTTTGTGTAAGTTATGGTCGTCCATAAAGCCAGAATCTTCAGTAGGCAGATACAGCCAGTGAAGGGTGAGTCGAGTGCTGAATTCAAAAACCAGGCAGCCATTTGACAGAGAGAGAGAGAGAGAGAGAGAGAGAGAGGGGGGTGACGTAAACTCTAATAGCTAAATAACTGCCCCATTTGACCTTATATGGCCTGGAGACATCCTGCTCTGATCATGTGATTTCCTGTATGATTGAAAACAAAAGGAAGACAGATAACTTCTATGTACATTCCTTTTACCAGTAACAACTTTATTTGGTGTAGAATAATCTGTCTGGTGAATCACTTTTACCTTTTCCTCCCATTAGAGATCAACGCCGACCTGTCATTAAGTGAACTAACTAATATATAACCATATAACTTGGATGTTTTTTGGTAAGTATTTTATCCAACTTAACCTTTTAAAATTGCAGCTGTTTTATACTCTGTTTTGATATACTGTATGTAAAACGTAGTTTATTTCCTTCCATATATATATATACATATATTACCTAGTCAGACTAATTTTCCCCTTTCTTACTCGTCCAATTCTGCAGCATTGTGCATTGACACACTTATTTGTGGTCAGGGAGGGAATTCCTTAAAATTGGGGAGGATATGTCCATGTGGGGAGGAGATTACTTCACTACTTCTGCACGAAGAATGGCTCTGTCAGGGCCACGGAATGGCAGAACTTACATCATGTACCATGGCACCTCTTGGTGGGCTGCACAGAAAATCATGGCCAAAGGTTTTTGTCAATCCAAGTGTGGCATGCTGGGGCAGGGTGTGTATCTAAGCCGGGACCTGGAGAAGGCTAGTAGATACCCCCTGGACCTCACTGAACACCAGAAGGTTGTCATCAAAGTTAAAGTCAATGTGGGCAAGGTGAAAAAAGTAGACCGCCAAGGCCACCCTTTGCAGAAGACGTGGCATGATGAGGGTTACGACTCAGCCTGGGTTCCTCCTAACAGTGGCATGGTGAAGAGTGGTTTAGAAGAGAACTGTGTCTGGGACCCAAACCGCATTACTGTTTTATACACTATCAAATCAAAAACAGAACCCACCTTGCAAAGTGAGGACACTGATGAGGAAGAGGATGAAGAGGACACTGAGGAGGAGGAAGAGGGGGTGGAAGGAGAGGAGGAGAATTATAATGAAGAGGGGGTTAATGAAAAGGAGCAGGGGGATTATGAGGAAGAGGGGGTTGATGAAGAGGAGGAGGAGGAAGAGGAGGAGGGGGATTATGAGAAAGAAGGGTTGGAGGGAGAGGAGGAGGATTATGAGGAAGAGGGGGTTGATGAAGAGGAAGAGGAGGAGGAGGATTATGAGAAAGAAGAGGAATTAGATGGGGACACTGAGGAGGAGGAGGAGGAGGAGGAGGAAGCAGATGGGGACACTGAGGAGGAGGAGGATGAGGAGGAAGCGGATGGGGACACTGAGGAGGAGGAGGAGAGAGAGGGAGAGAAGGAGGAGGAAGCGGATGGGGACACTGAGGAGGAGGAGGAGGAGGGAGAGGAAGAGGAGGAAGCAGATGGGGACACTGAGCAGGAAGAGGAGGGGGACACTGAGGAGGATTATGAAGAAGAGGAGATGGAGGGAGAGGAGGATTATGAGGAAGTGGAGGAGGACTCATGGTGAAGATAAGCAGGCTATTCTATGAACTCAGTGGTGTTTTTAATACATCTACTCTCTCTCTCTCAGGCTGAGGGACAGAAGTCACCATCATTGTAAAATGTCAGCTAATTTGTTATTTTGGGAAAGTAATTTCTGTAGATGTTTACTTACTTAATGTGATTCATTTGCATTTGTCCCACAGGTGTGAGACATGATAATGGTCATGATTAGGGACATGAGTTTTTCCCGACCACAATGGCCTGACCAGGAAAAACTCCAGGCTCGGATTATGATACACAGATTTAGGGGCCAAATGTTGTTCCTGGTCAGGCACATCCTACTTGATATACGTTGAAAGAAGACTGCAAGTGCTTCACATGTACTGTATAGCCAGAGGATAATAAACATGTTTTTGTACTTGCTGACCTTTGGCGGTAAAGCTATTACCATGTTGACATCAGACATCAATCTAACAACCATAGAAATATGGCTGAAAATACAGCTAAGCCTATCGACTAATTACGTATTCAGATATTATACAGTGTGTTACAATCTAGATAGACATACAACCACAACACAACACTAAACATTATTCAACCCTTCTCCATCCTTGCACAGTGGGGGAGCTGTATAACAGGCACGCACACAGACACACACACACAAACTGCAGCAACATGTCCAGCCCTAGTCTGTTAATCTGTGTGGTCATCCTCTGGGGACAGGGCTGACAGCGATTTCCTCAGTGTGCTGTGTGTGTGTGTGTGTGTGTGTGTGTGTGTGTGTGTATATATGTTACCCAATGTGTGTGTGTCTACTAGCTCACCCACCACCACCACACACAGGTGGCCGGTCACCACACGGCCAGGCCAAAGCCCCTTGTATACCTCCCCCTGCCTCCCTCCTCTCCCTCTGCCTGTCTGGCTAACAGTCTGTCTCCCCTCCACCCCCAACTCACCCATCTCCCCTGCCTGTCTTCCTCACCTGTTAAGACTGTCGCTATACAGGAACGACCAGGGAACATTGGGTCCTTGATGAAACTGCATGTTCTGACACTCGCATTGGCGGATATTGTGGCCTTACCAATACAGAGGGAATCACACACACACACACACACACACACACACACACACACACACACACACACACACACACACACACACACACACACACACACACACACACACACACACACACACACACACACACACACACAGTCTTGAAAGGAGGCTATTTGAAGTAATGGAGCATGTCAATGGAAGAAAATGTCGGATTAAATATTTATTTGAAGTACTGCAGATCACATTCAAAGCAGAGGTACAAAAGAAGTGGATTTGCTACAGCTGACCGATTTGTCATGATTGTATTTTATTTAGCTTTGTGTCATTACATGAAAATGTGTTTCCATGTTAAATCAACAAGAGCGGCTCAGTCAATTACTACAGTTATTTCATACTTGTTTGTGAAAGCATCCCGACTGTGAACGATAACAATCTGTCAATAATCTCTGGTGAACAGACCACGTAAACATACAGTGGGGCAAAAAAGAATTTAGTCAGCCACCAATTGTGCAAGTTCTCCCACTTAAAAAGATGAGAGAGGCCTGTAATTTTCGTCATAGGTAGACTTCAACTATGACAGACAAAATGAGAAAAAAAAATCCAGAAAATCACATTGTAGGATTTTTAATGAATTTATTTGCAAATTATGGTGGAAAATAAGTATTTGGTCAATAACAAAAGTTTCTCAATAATTTGTTATATACCCTTTGTTGGCAATGACAGAGGTCAAACGTTTTCTGTAAGTCTTCACAAGGTTTTCACACACTGTTGCTGGTATTTTGGCCCATTCCTACATGCAGATCTCCTCTAGAGCAGTGATGTTTTGGGGCTGTTGCTGGGCAACACGGACTTTCAACTCCCTCCAAAGATGTTCTATGGGGTTGAGATCTGGAGACTGGCTAGGCCACTCCAGGACCTTGAAATGCTTCTTACGAAGCCACTCCTTCGTTGCCCGGTCGGTATGTTTGGGATCATTGTCATGCTGAAAGACCCAGCCATGTTTCATCTTCAATGCCCTTGCTGATGGAAGGAGGTTTTCACTCAAAATCTCACGATACATGGTCCCATTCATTCTTTCCTTTACACGGATCAGTCGTCCTGGTCCCTTTGCAGAAGAACAGCCCCAAAGCATGATGTTTCCACCCCCATGCTTCACAGTAGGTATGGTGTTCTTTGGATGCAACTCAGCATTCTTTGTACTCCAAACACGACGAGTTGAGTTTTTACCAAAAAGTTATATTTTGATTTCATCTGACCATATGACATTCTCCCAATCTTCTTCTGGATCATCCAAATGCTCTCTAGCAAACTTCAGACGGGCCTGGACATGTACTGACTTAAGCAGGGGGACACGTCTAGCACTGCAGGATTTGAGTCCCTGGCGGCGTAGTGTGTTACTGATGGTAGGCTTTGTTACTGTGGTTCTGGGATTTTTGCTCACCGTTCTTGTGATCCTTTTGACCCCACGGGGTGAGATCTTGCGTGGAGCCCCAGATTGAGGGAGATTATCAGTGGTCTTCTATGTCTTCCATGTCCTAATAATTGCTCCCACAGTTGATTTCTTCAAACCAAGCTGCTTACCTATTGCAGATTCAGTCTTCCCAGCCTGGTGCAGGTCTACAATTTTGTTTCTGGTGTCCTTTGACAGCTCTTTGGTCTTGGCCATAGTGGAGTTTGGAGTGTGACTGTGAGGTTGTGGACAGGTGTCTTTTATACTGATAACAAGTTCAAACAGGTGCCATTAATAAAGGTAACGAGTGGAGGACAGAGGAGCCTCTTAAAGAAGAAGTTACAGGTCTGTGAGAGCCAGAAATCTTGTTTGTTTGTAGGTGACCAAATACTTATTTTCCATCATAATTTGTAAATAAATTCATTAAAAATCCTACAATGTGATTTTCTGGATTTCTTTTCTATTTTTTTTCTGTCATAGTTGAAGTGTACCTATGATGAAATTACAGGCCTCTCTCATCTTTTTAAGTGGGAGAACTTGCGCAATTGGTGGCTGACTAAATACTTTTTTGCCCCACTGTACATGGTACCATAGATCTGTCTTTATACTATGGCCACTGACGAGCAGCAGTAGTTACGTGTTTTTCATCACTGGTTATTTGGACAAATCACGATTTCGCAGGTGTTATGCACCTTTCGATTTTCGGAAGGGTTGGGGACATTCGGCCCATAGACTTGCCTGTAACTTTCAAAGAGAGAGGGTGGAGCTTCTTGTTCTGGATCTGCTCCTCATTTTAGCATCTCTCGATCTCTTATCTTAACATGTCTGGACCCAGAACCTAATCGAGCAGCTGACCAATTACGCAAGACTTTAGTTTTGGGTGAACTGAGATTAATATTTCAATATCCTCATACAGTCATTTTGTTCAAAATGGGACTATTTTTAGCTACAGTCCCTGCATTGAAATGTACCTCTCTGTATTCACAAACCTATAAATGCAGGTATTGTAAACAGTAAAATGCCCAATCGAAGCAGCAAGCAGCAGTTAAGGCAGAATTTACTCCCTCACAAGGCAATAACAACTGTCTCTGGGTGGTTAAACAAATCAACCAATGAGAAATCAATACCTGACTGGCTTGCAGTCAGGCGAAGCTGAGAGAGCTGCGTTCAAGGGCCGATAAGAGCTCTTCTTCTGAGGGTCAGACGTACACACTTTTACAACCTCTCCTTAATGCATTTCTAATTAGACAATGGTGTAGGAACGATGGGTTGGAGAGAGCTGCGTTCAAGAGAGGGCTGACTCTTCTAGCAAGGGTCAGACAATGTTACAAGACATACAACTTCTTGTTAATGCTTTTGTAATGAGGAAATAGTGTAGGAACTATTATGGTTGGTTGTGCACCTTTCAGAGACACCACATAGACATGTCTCTAGACACGTGAGCCTTTTCTTTTAATGTAATCTCAAGAATATTCAACAATAACATCCATGATAATGCCTTATTTGAAAAACATTATACTCAACTTAAATGTAATACACCTATTGATGTTTATGTATTGTCTGGCAAGGCTACAGAATGGCATGGTCTACAAAATGTGCCACGGCACCTCTGATAAAACTATATGTAAAATCCTGACCAAAGGTTTTTATCCATCCAAGTGTGGCATGTTGGTGGCATGCTAGTAGATACCCCATGCACCTTGCTGAACACAAGAAGGTTGTCAGAGTTGTCAGAGAAAAAAGTAGACCGCCAAGGCCACCCTTTGCAGAAGACGTGGCATGACGAGGGTTACGACTCAGCCTGGGTTCCTCCTAACTGTGGCATGGTGAAGAGTGGTTTAGAAGAGAACTGTGTCTGGGACCCAAACCGCATTGCTGTTTTAGACACTATCAAATCAAAAACAGAACCCACCTTACAAAGTGAGGAAACTGATGAGGAAGAAAAGGAGGATGAGGATCATGAGGAAACAGGTGTGGAAAGAGAGGAGGAGGAGAAGGAGGGGGAGGAAGAGAATGGCAATTTATTAATTAGATTAGCTCTCATCCTGGGTCCTTTCTTCCACGTCCTCTCTCGCTTCCTTTTGAAAAAGTTCAAAGGTAATTAAGGAGAGGTGGCGTGCAGAGGGAAAGTAGATGAAATTGTATGAAATGAGACTCTCCTGAATGGGTGTAACCAAAGAAGACCTTTGTAGCACTCAACATCTTTCAAGGGTATTTTTGTCCTACTGAATCTAAACTTTTGTCATCTGTAAAAACAAGATTTTCAGATTTTTCATCATAAATCCCAGTTGGGACGGGCCGTCACATATTAGCTTGATTATAATTGAAAGGTGTCAAAATATATATATTTTTTATTTTTGCCATATATGATCCATGTGAATAAAATGTTACTTATTTTAATTCAACTTCAATTCAAATTCTGTGTGGCCAATTCAGGAGGTGGCGGAACAAAATGAGGATTATGAGGAAGAGGGGGTGAAGGGAGAGAAGGAGGAAGGAGAGCAGGAGGAGGAGCAAAAGGAGGATTACGAGGAAGAGGAGGATTTATAGTGAAGATAAGCAGACTATTATACGTGTTTAAAAACGTCTACTCTCCCTCTCTCAGGCTGAGGGACAGAATTCACCATCATTGTAAACCATGGCTAATTTGTTGTGTTGGGAAAGTATCTTCTAAAGATGTATTTATTTATTTAATGGCATTCGCTATTAATGTATTTAAGGTTTAAGGCAGAGGTGTGAGACATGATAGTAGAAATGATTAGGGACATTAGTCTTTCCTGACCGCTTATGACCAGATTTGTTCCTGATCAGATCACATACATGATATAGGTTTAAAGAAGTCTGCATAACATGATTGTGTAGGATAATGAAGTTATATTTGCACTTGTTGACCTTTTGATGCTAAACTTGTCTGGTAAGAAGTGAAAGGGATGAACATCCTGACATCAGACATACAATATAACAGCCTTGGGGGCGGGCTCTACTAAGCTATGGAATTGTTTTAAGAAGGTCATACCAAGGATCATTTTGCTATTTGATTTGGAATTTTAAGACCCCTTGAAGTATCCCCCCAAAAATATAAAACCATTTGTTAATGAAAAATGTTATCTGGCCTTGCTGTTATTAGCCCATACAAACGCATTGAATAACAGATTCACTTCATGAAAAAACAAAGAGTCCCATAAATACTATTGTTCTGAAGTGTCAGAGGTATAAGAAATATATATACTAATATATATATATATATATGTACCATACATGTTCGCAAGAGTCTCACCTTTGCACAGTGGGGTGTGTGTAGCCCAAACGATTCGGATGCTACAGGCAGAGGTTGGCAGGTTCTACTGTAATAAACTGTCCTTTACTGTACTGTGATGTTCAAACATAGCTTAGAGGTCTATGATTCGTTGAGATTTGGATCTGGTCCCCATTGACGAAATGTGTACTTGTTTGGGGGTGGAGCTTATTTGAATAATACCCATCATGCTTTGCAAGTGTTTAAAAAATATATATATATATTTTTCAGCACCTCTCATCCAGAGAGACTTACAGTCAGTGCATTAGCTAAGGTAGATAAACAACAACATACAGTATCACGGTCATAGCAAGAACATTCTGTAACTGTAACTGAGAATGTTATTGTAGTGCAAATCATTGCTTCCAGTTTAAAATCTATTGAAAAAGCTGACCTAAGTGCATGTGACAGATTGGAGAAATAATACATATTCTGTTGCTGCTGAAGCGGTTTTAAAAATTATTATTGAGAGGTAACGCTTACTTCAACGTATGTGCAGATAAAATATGGCCATAGAATCAATACGTATCTTTGACGTCAAGAAAATAAGTTCTCACCTTTTACTCAGCACCTACAATGCACCAGATTTCAAAGTCCAGAAAAAAATAATGTATTTTGGACGTCCGGAAAATATATATTTTTGATTTCCGGACAAGACGTCTTTTCACCTTTCATTCAGCTCCTAAAATGCACCTGACATCAACGTCTGTTAAAGATGTATTTTCAACGTCATTTTGCTTACTGGGTTAGGTCTGGTAAAAAGACAGTGTCTAGTTGTTGTTCTCCAAAGAAAACACCCCTGTCATTAACATCCTTCATTACTGAGACGTGACATCTTGTATGATTGAAACAAAACTTATGTCAACATATTTTCATATTAACATCACAAAATGCCCATCACTACATTCTTACCTGTACCTGCATCCTGGATCAACATCAGTATTTTAACCAAATAATCCTAATCTTAACTTGATTAAGTTTAATGTTTTGGAATTCCAACATTATAATGTTGATAAAAATCTAATGACGCCAGTGGCGGTCTGTGCCATTGAAGATGAGGGAGGACAATTTTGTTATTTATTTTATGAGCATGGCCTTATTTCTATTACAGCATATTGGATGACTGTCAGTCATATTCCATTCACATCGAGATGGTTCAGGATACTACATGATACTCAATTTCCCCTATTTCCATCATGAGGTTACCAGCCTATGAATGAACGTTTTCAAAGTAGGTGTACACAGGTTGACATACATTTTTTAGGCGACAGACAGTGACAAATGGACAGAAACTGACACATTCAATACCGCCGTGCTCACTCCTCTTGCTTGCATCTAGCTGATCTAGTGTCACGTTGTATAAATGATTGGAGACAGGCGCAGGAATATGTAATAGGGGGTTTTAATATTCCACCCAAAAATACAACAATACACGGGACAAGACCCGTAATAAAGAGTACACAATACACGCAGCACGAAAGCCGAAACAACAAAGCACAGGTACTCACAAGACCAACGGACATGGGAACAATAACCGATCAAGACAATGGTGAACAGTCACATATATACAATTACTAGTCAGGTGAATTGGAATCAGGTGTGCGTAATGAGACAGTTCAGTGACGCCTAGAGGCCGGTGACGTAGACCTCCGGAACTGGTGCGTGGAATGAGCAACAGTACCGGGGGAATCCGTGACATTTGGGATGTAATCATTAGTCCAACAGTTGCAAAACGAGAGTTTCTATTGGGCGAATTCAGGTATGTTATCCACGTTTCATTCTGTTTGCTTCTGTTTAAGAAACATTTTTCAACAGAATTGGCAGAATGAATTCACATCTGATGACACGTAAACACAGTTCACTTTCATAGCAGCCATACTGTACTCCTTCTCGTATCTACATGCTCTCCTCCTCTCACCTTTTCCCTCTGCTTGTGTACTTCAATGCACAACCCATCAGCTGTATGTAACCAGACAAAACATCATTGTCAACGTAGCTAATAAAACTAATGAGTTAGTAAACCAGCTACAATCATGCAGTACTGTGTGTACAGTCAGTAAGCAGTTTAGCAGTTACACCGGCAGGCCTCAGTGGCAAGACATTAGTTAAACCAAAAGCTTACCTTGTCTTGGAAGAGTTCCAGTATTGTGTTGGATAGCCATAGCCAGCTAGCTAACATAGCCTCCCTCCGTTTGAGTCGGGTGTTTATTAAGTAGGTTAAACTAGCTAACTGCATTTGCTAGCTAAGTACACTACCGGTCAATAGTTTTAGAACACCTAATCATTCAATTTTATATTTTTATATATCTTTGTTTGTACTATTTTCTACATTGTAGAATAATAGTGAAGACATTAAACCTATGAAATAACACATATAGAATCAGGTAGTAACCAAAAAAGTGTTAAACAAATCAAAATATATTTTACATTTGAGATCATTCAAATAGCCACCCTTTGCCTTCATGACAGCTTTGCATACTCTTGACATTCTCTCAACCAGCTTCACCTGGAATACTTTTCCAACAGTCTTGAAGGAGTTCCCACATATTCTGAGCACTTGTTGGATACTTGTCCTTCACTCTGCGGTCTGACTCATCCCAAACCATCTCAATTTGGTTGAGGTCGGGGGATTTTGGAGGCCAGGTCATCTGAGGCAGCACTCCATCTCTCCTTCTTGGTCTAATAGCCCTTACACAGCCTGGAGGTGTGTTTGGTCATTGTCCTGTTGAAAAATAAATGATATTCCCACTAAGCCCAAACCAGAAGGGATGGTGTATTGCTGCAGAATGCTGTGGTAGCCATGCTGGTTAAGTGTGCCTTGAATTCTTAATAAATCACAGACCGTATCACCAGCAAAGCACCCCCACACCATAAAACCTCCTCCACCATGCTTTACGGTGGGAAATACACATACAGAGATCTGTTCACCAACACCACATCTCACAAAGAATGTCCAATTTGGACTACAGACCACAGGACAGATTTCCACCGGTCTAATGTCCATTGCTCGTGTTTCTTGGCCCAAGAAAGTCTCTTCTTCTTGTTGGTGTCCTTTAGTAGTGGTGGTTTCTTTGCAACAATTTGACCATGAAGGCCTGATGCATGCAGTCTCCTCTGAACAGTTGATGTTGAGATGTGTTGGTTACTTGAACTCTGTGAAGCATTTCTTGGGGCAGCAATTTCTGAGGCTGGTAACGCTAATGAACTTATCCTCTGTAGCAGAGTTAACTCTGGGTCTTCCTTTCCTGTGCCGGTCCTCATGAGAAACAGTTTCATCATAGCGCTTGATGATTTTTGCGACTGCACTTGAAGAAACTTTCACATTTCTTGAAATGTTCTGTATTGGCTGACCTTCATGTCTTAAAGTAATGATGTACTGTCATTTCTCTTGGCACATTTGAGCTGTTCTTGCCTTAATATGGACTTGGTCTTTTGCCAAATAGGGCTATTTTCTGTTTACCCCCCCCAACCTTGTCACAACACAACTGATTGGCTCAAACGCATTAAGAAGGAAAGAAATTCCACAAATGAACTTAAGGCGGCACACCTGTTAATTGAAATGCATTCCAGGTGCCACCCTCATGAAGCTGGTTAAGAGAATGCCAAGAGTGTGCAAAGTGTGCAAAGCTATCATCAATGCAAAATGTGGCTATTTGAAGAATCTCAATTCTAAAATATGTTTTGATTTGTTTAACACTTTTCTTGTTACTACATGATTCCATATGTGTTATGTCTTCACTATTATTCTACAATGTAGAAAATAGTAAAAATAAAGACAAACCCTTGAATGACTAGGTGTTCTAAAACCTTTGAGCGGTAGTGTAAGTAAAAGTGAAAATAAAAGGACGAAATGTCTCTTTCTGTCGCTCCCTCTCGTTTCTCCTTCATTTTTGTGCCAGCCAACAGAGTGCTGTTGAGTCTACTGTGGACCTCCATTGCAAAACAGTGTGTTTTAATCATTCAACTCCCGGTCGCGGCCAGTTACGACAGAGCCTGGGCACGAACCCAGAGTCTCTGGTGGCACAGCTGGCGCTGCAGTACAGCACCCTTAACCACTGCGCCACCCCAGAGGCCATTCTACCATCTCTTGATGTCTTCTCTTAACATTTCTGGACCCAGAATCTAATCGAGCAGCTGACCCATTACACAAGACTTTAGTTTTGGGTGAACCGAGATTAATATTTGAATATCCTCATACAGTCCATACATCAAGTAGAGTATTGCCATTTTTCAAAATGGGACTATTTTTAGCTACGGTCCCTTCATTGAAATGTACCTCTCTGTAGTCACAAACCTATAAATGCAGGTATTGTAAACAGTAAAATGCCCAATCGAAGCAGCAAGCAGCAGTTAAGGCAGAATTTACTCCCTCACAAGGCAATAACAACTGTCTCTGGGTGGTTAAACAAATCAACCAATGAGAAATCAATACCTGACTGGCTTGCAGTCAGGCGAAGCTGAGAGAGCTGCGTTCAAGAGAGGGCTGATAATTGCTCTTTTAGCAAGGGTCAGACAATGTTACAAGACGTACAACTTCTTGTTAATGCTTTTGTAATGAGGAAATAGTGTAGGAACTATTATGGTTGGTTGTGCACCTTTCAGAGACACCACATAGACATTTCTCTTGACACCTTTTCTTTTAATGTAATCTCGAGAATATTCAACAATAACATCCATAATAATGCCTTATTTGAAATACTCAAATATCTTATTTGGCAATATACTCAACTTAAATGTAATCCATTTATAGGACTGTTATTGTCTTGGGAGAAGGGGTATTTTTATCCTGTCTACTTCTGTCTAATAGAACAGATTAGGGCAAGGCGACCGTTAACATGCACGAATACAAACAGTGTAGCTATTCCCTCTGCAAGGCAATCAAACAAGCTAAACGTCAGTATAGAGACAAAGTAGAGTCGCAATTCAACAGCTCAGACACAATAGGTATGTGGCAGGGTCTACAGTCAATCACGGACTACAAAAAGAAAACCAGCTCTGTCGCATACCACGATGTCCTGCTCCCAGACAAAATAAACAACTTCTTTGCTCGCTTTGAGGTCAATACAGTGCCAACAACATGGCCCGCTACCAAAACCTGTGGGCTCTACTTCACCGCAGCCAACGTGAGTAAAGCATTTAAACGTGTTAACCCTCACAAGGCTGCCGCGTCCTCACAGCATGCACAGACCAGCTGGCTGGTGTGTTTACGGATATATTCAATCAGTCCTTATCCCAGTCTGCTGTCGCCACATGCTTCTAGAGGGCCACCATTGTTCCAGTTCCCAAGGAAGCTAAGGTAACTGAACTAAACGACTACAGCCCAGTAGCACTCACTTACGTCATCATGAAGTGCTTTGAGAGACTAGTCACGGACCATATCAACTCCACCCTACCTGACACCCTAGACCCACTCCAATTTGCTTACCGCCCCAATAGGTCCACAGATGATGCACTCGCAATCACACTGCACACTGCCCTAACCCACCTGGACAAGAGGAATATCTATGTAAGAATGCTGTTCATCGACTACAGCTCAGCATTTAACACCATAGTATCTTCCAAACTCGTCATTAAGCTCGAGACTCTGGGTCTCGACCCCACCCTGTGCTACTGGGTCCTGGACTTCCTGACAGGCCGCCCCCAGGTGGTGAGGGTAGGAAACAACATCTCCACCCCGCTGATACACAACACTGGGGCCCCACAAGGGTGCGTTCTCAGCCCTCTCCTGTACTCCTTGTTCACCCATGACTGCTTGGCCATGCACGCCTCCAACTCAATCATCAATTTAAAGACAACACTACAGTGGTAGGCTTGATTACCAACAACAACGAGACGGCCTACAGGGAGGAGTTGAGGGCCCTCAGAGTGTGGTGTCAGTAAAATAACCTCACACTCAACGTCAACAAAATAAAGAAGATGAGCGTGCAATTCAGGAAACAGCAGAGGGAGCACCCCCCTATCCACATCAACAGGACAGTAGTGGAGAAGGTGGAAAGTGGAAAGTTTCTCTGCGTACACATCACGGACAACTGAAATGGTCCACCCACACAGACAGCGTGGTGAAGAAGGCGCAACAGTGCCTCTTCAACCTCAGGAGGCTGAAGAAATTTGGCTTGTCACCAAAAAGAGTGGCCACACAGAAGCCACTCTTCAATAAAAGGCACATGACAGCCCTCTTTAAGTTTGCCAAAAGGAACCTAAACACTCTCAGACCATGAGAAACAAGATTATCTGGTCTGATGAAAGCAAGATTGAACTCTTTGGCCTGAATGCTAAGCATCAAGTCTGGAGGAAACCTGGCACAATCTCTACAGTGAAGCATGGTGGTGGCAGTATTGTGCTGTGGAGATGTTTTTGAGTGGCAGGGACTGGGAAACTAGTCAGGATTGAGGCAAAGATGAACTGAGCAAAGTTCAGGCTGTCAGCTAGCCTGCCAGCTTAGTGGAGTCTGTCACTAGCACAGTCAGTGTAGTCAGCTCAGCTACAGCGGGGAAAACAAGTATTTGATACACTGCCGATTTTGCAGGTTTTCCTACTTACAAAGCATGTAGAGGTCTGTATTTTTTTTAAATCATAGGTACACTTCAACTGTGAGAGACAGAATCTAAAACAAAAATCCAGAAAATCACATTGTATGATTTTTAAGTAATACATTTGCATTTTATTGCATGACATAAGTATTTGATCACCTACCAACCAGTAAGAATTCTGACTCTCACAGACCTGTTAGTTTTTATTTAAGAAGTCCTCCTGTTCTCCACTCATTACCTGTATTAACTGCACCTGTTTGAACTCGTTACCTGTATAAAAGACACCTGTCCACACATTCAATCAAACAGACTCCAACCTCTCCACAATGGATCTGTCCTCGTGCATCTGTCCTCGTGCTACTAGACCTTAGTGCTGCTTTTGATACCATCGATCACCACATTCTTTTGGAGAGATTGGAAACCCAAATTGCTCTACACGGACAAGTTGTGGCCGGGTTTAGATCTTATCTGTCGGAAAGATATCAGTTTGTCTCTGTGAATGGATTGTCCTCTGACAAATCAACTGTAAATTTCAGTGTTCCTCAAGGTTACGTTTTAGGACCGCTATTGTTTTCACTATATATTTTACTTCTTCGGGATGTCATTCGAAAACATAATGTTAACTTTCACTGCTATGCAGATGACACACAGCTGTACATTTCAATGAAACATGGTGAAGCCCCAAAATTGCCCTCGCTAGAAGTCTGTGTTTCAGACATAAGGAAGTGGATGGCTGCAAACTTTCTACTTTTAAACTCGGACAAAACAGAGAATCTTGTTCTAGGTCCCAAGAAACAAAGAGATCTTCTGTTGAATCTGACAATTAATCTTAATGGTTGTACAGTCGTCTCAAATAAAACTGAAAGACCTCGGCGTTACTCTGGACCCTGATCTCTCTTTTGATGAACATATCAAGACTGTTTCAATGACAGCTTTTTTCCACCTACGTGACATTGCAAAATCAGAAACCTTCTGTCCAAAAATGCAGAAAAATGAATCCATGCTTTTGTTACTTCTAGGTTAGACTACTGCAATGCTTTACTTTCCGGCTACCCGGATAAAGTACTAAATAAACTTCAGTTAGTGCTAAATACGGCTGCTAGAATCCTGACTAGAACCAAAAAATTGGATCATAGTACTCAAGGGCTAGCCTCCCTATACTGGCTTCCTGTCAAGGCAAGGGCTGATTTCAAGGTTTTACTGCTAACCTACAAAGCATTACATGGGCTTGCTCCTACCTATCTCTCTGATTTGGTCCTGCCATACATACCTACACGTACGCTACGGTCACAAGACGCAGGCCTCCTAATTGTCCCTAGAATTTCTAAGCAAACAGCTGGAGGCAGGGCTTTCTCCTATAGAGCTCAATTTTTATGGAATGGTCTGCCTACCCATGTGAGAGACGCAAACTCAGTCTCAAACCTATAATTATTTACTGAAGACTCATCTCTTCAGTGGGTCATATGATTGAGTGTAGTCTGGCCCAGGAGTGTGAAGGTGAACGGAAAAGCTCTGGAGCAACAAACCGCCCTTGCTGTCTCGGCCTGGCCGGTTCACCTCTTTCCACTGGGATTCTCTGCCTCTAACCCTATTACAGGGGATCAGTCACTGGCTTACTGGTGCTCTTTCATGCCGTCCCTAGGAGGGGTGCGTCACTTGAGTGGGTTGAGTCACCGATGTGATCTTCCTGTCTGGGTTGGCGCCCCCCCCTTGGGTTGTGCCGTGTTGGAGATCTTTGTGGGCTATACTCAGCCTTGTCTCAGGATGGTAAGTTGGTGGTTGAAGATATCCCTCTAGTGGTGTGTGGGCTGTGCTTTGGCAAAGTGGGTGGGGTTATATCCTTCCTGTTTGTCCCTGTCCGGGGTTATCATGGAATGGGGCCACAGTGTCTCCTGACCCCTCCTGTCTCAGCCTCCAGTATTTATGCTGCAGTAGTTTATGTGTCGGGGGGCTAGGGTCAGTCTGTTATATCTGGAGCACGTCTCCTGTCTTATCTGGTGTCCTGTGTGAATTTAAGCATGCTCTCTCTAATTCTCTCTTTCTCTCATTCTTTCTCTCTCTCGGAGGACCTGAGCCCTAGGATCATGCCTCAGGACTACCTGACATGATGACTCCTTGCTGTTCCCAGTCCACCTGGCCGTGCTGCTGTTCCAGTTTCAACTGTTCTGCCTGCGGCTATGGAATCCTGACCTGTTCACCGGACGTGCTACCTGTCCCAGACCTATTATTTGACCATGCTGGTCATTTATGAACATTTGAACATCTTGGCCATGTTCTGTTATAATCTCCACCCGGCACAGCCAGAAGAGAACTGGCCACCCCTCATAGCCTGGTTCCTCTCTAGGTTACTTCCTAGGTTTTTGCCTAGGAAGCAGCGCCTCTTCAACCTCAGGAGGCTGAAGAAATTCGGCTTGTCACCAAAAGCACTCACAAACTTCTACAGATGCACAATCGAGAGCATCCTGGCGGGCTGTATCACCGCCTGGTACGGCAACTGCTCCGCCCTCAACCGTAAGGCTCTCCAGAGGGTAGTGAGGTCTGCACAACGCATCACCGGGGGCAAACTACCTGCCCTCCAGGACACCTACACCACCCGATGTTACAGGAAGGCCATAAAGATCATCAAGGACATCAACCACCCGAGCCACTGCCTGTTCACCCCGCTATCATCCAGAAGGCGAGGTCAGTACAGGTGCATCAAAGCTGGGACCGAGAGACTGAAAAACAGCTTCTATCTCAAGGCCATCAGACTGTTAAACAGCCACCACTAACATTGAGTGGCTGCTGCCAACACACTGACACTGACACTCAACTCCAGCCACTTTAATAATGGGAATTGATGGGAAATGATGTAAATATATCACTAGCCACTTTAAACAATGCTACCTTAGATAATGTTTACATACCCTACATTATTCATCTCATATGCATACGTATATACTGTACTCTATATCATCGACTGCATCCTTATGTAATACACGTATCACTAGCCACTTAAACTATGCCACTTTGTTTACATACTCATCTCATATGTATATACTGTACTCGATATCAGCTACTGTATCTTGCCTATGCTGCTCTGTACCATCACTCATTCATATATCCTTATGTACATATTCTTTATCCCCTTACACTGTGTATAGGACAGTAGTTTTGGAATTGTTAGTTAGATTACTTGTTGGTTATTACTGCATTGTCGGAACTAGAAGCACAAGCATTTCGCTACACTCGCATTAACATCTGCTAACCATGTGTATGTGACAAATAAAATTTGATTTGATTTGATTTGATTTTTTCCTAGCCAACGTGCTTCAACACCTGCATTGCTTGCTGTTTGGGGGTTTAGGCTGGGTTTCTGTACAGCACTTTGAGATATAAGCTGATGTACGAAGGGCTATATAAATACATTTGATTTGATTTGATCCTTGATGAAAACCTGCTCCAGCGTTGAACCCGATCAAACATCTCTGGAGCGACTTGCAAATAGCAGTGCAGCAACGCTGCCCATCCAACTTGACAGCGCTTGAGAGGATCTGCAGAGAAAAATGGGAGAAACTCCCCAAATACAGGTGTGCCAAGCTTGTAGTGTCATACCCAAGAAGACTCGATGCTGTAATCACTGCTAAAGTTGCTTCAACAAAGTACTGAGTAAAGGATCTGAATACTTATGTTAATGTAATACTTCATTTTTTAAATCTTTTTAAATTAGCAAAAAATTCAAAAAAGCTTTTTTCATTGTCATTGTGGAGTATTGTGTGTAGATTGATGAGGGAAAAAACTATTGAATCAATTTTAGAATAAGGATGAACGTAACAAAAAGTCAAGGGGTCTGAATACTTTCTGAAGGCACCGTACAATCTAGCTGCGTAGCTGATTCCCTCGTCTGCATTCTGTGTGGATCTGTGGCTCTACTGCTAGTTCAGGAGAATCTGTGTGGATCTGTGGCTCTACTGCTAGTTCAGGAGAATCTGTGTGGATCTGAGGCTCTACTGCTAGTTCAGGAGAATCTGTGTGGATCTGTGGCTCTACTGCTAGTTCAGGAGAATCTGTGTGGATCTGTGGCTCTACTGCTAGTTCAGGATAATCTGTGTGGATCTGTGGCTCTACTGCTAGTTCAGGAGAATCTCGTTTGGATGCTGCTCTGAGAGCATCAAGGACAAACTGAATTGGTCCACCCACATAGACAGCGTGATGAAGAAGGCGCAGCAGCGCCTCTTCAACCTCAGGAGGCTGATGAAATTCGGCTCGTCACCAAAAGCACACAAACTTTTACAGGTGCACAATCGAGAGCATCCTGTCGAGCTGTATCACCGCCTGGTACGGCAACTGCTCCGCCCACATCCGTTAGGCTCTCCTGAGGGTAGTGAGGTCTGCACAACGCATCACAGGGGCAAACTACCTGCCCTCCAGGACACCTACACCACCGATGTCATAGGAAGGCCAAAAATATCATCAAGGACAACAACCACCCGAGCCACTGCCTGTTCACCACGCTATCATCCAGAAGGCGAGGTCAGTACAGGTGCATCAAAGGTGCAACAAAGGGTGGACAGAGAGACTGAAAAACAGCTTCTATCTCAAGGCCATCAGACTGTTAAACAGCCACCACTAACATTGGCTGCTGCCAACATACTGACTCAACTCTAGCCACTTTAATAATGGAAAAATGTATGTAAAAAATGTATCACTAGCCACTTTAAACAATGCCACTTAATATAATGTTTACATACCCTACATTACTCATCTCATATGTATATGTATATACTGTACTCTATACCATCTACTGCATCTTGCCATCTTTATGTAATACACGTATCACTAGCCACTTTAAACAATGCCACTTTTATATGTTTACGCATATATCTTTATGTACATATTCTTCATCCCTTTACACTTGTGTGTATATGGTAGTTGGTGTGAAATTGTTAGGTTAGATTACTCGTTGGTTATTACTGCATTGTCTGAACTAGAAGCACACGCATTTCGCTACACTCGCATTAACATCTGCTAACCATGTGTATGTGACAAATAAAGTTTGATTTGACATCATCAGTACGCCTCCGCCTCACCGGAGTGACCACTGATCCCTGCTCCCCTCTCTCTGTCCCCTCTGGCTGAGACTGATCATTCTTCATCTGGGGTTATCACTCACTCACAAACTCTTTCTTTCTTTCTTTCTATCTCCCCCTCTCTCTATCTCTCTGTCAGGTATATGAGCAAATATTGTCACCAAGGGGAGTTCTGTTTATTGTTGTGAGTCATCCTGGGTTATTGCACACAAACCCTCCCCCTGACACACACAATGAGACAGACAGACAGCATGGTGGGACAGCTCCTAGGTAATAATAATCACACAAACGTACATGCTGTAACCCCCCACACACACACACACACACGCTGCATGTGAAATCTGTAATCCCACAGGCCCATAGAAGCCCCTGATGAAACACACACTACAATTGTCCACCATAGTCAAAAGCTGTGTGTGTTCATGTCCAAAACAACAAACCTTAATCCACTGTGACCCCGATCCTCTATTCATATACTGCTATGTTAAGAATCTGTAAGTAAGTGCTTCCTTTTGGGCCCATTCAATTTCATTCAATTCAGGTCAAGGTAAATTGAAAATCCAATTCACCGATTGAATAAGGCCATTTAATTGACATATTTCTTACTTTCGTAAAATGTACTGAACTGGAATGGGATTGACCCGAACCTTGTTCACTGAAATAATTTACATTGGATGTTGGGAGCTTTAACATTGTGACAGCAGCATGTGACCTTTCCTCTGTCTTGTGTCAGGCTTAATTAAGCTAACAGGAAGTGTTATACAACGTGATATTTGTACATCCGAAGCCTCAGAAGGTTCCAATCCACATGACTTACATAACATCTCCCAACACGCTGTCACGTTCGATGAAAGGATCGGACCAAGGAGCAGCGTGAGTAGAGTTCCACATATTTTTAATCATAAACTGAAACTCAACAAAACAAAAACAAACAAGCACAAACGAAACGTGAAGCTACTGGTGCACACAGGCAACTATCCGTAGACATAGTCAAGATCCCACAAACACAAAAGGGAAATGGCTACCTAAATATGATCCCCAATCAGAGACAACGATAAACAGCTGTCTCTGATTGGGAACCATATCAGGCCAACAGACATACAAAAACTAGACTACCCACCCTAGTCACACCCTGACCTAACCAAAATATATAGAAAAACAGAGATATCTAAGGTCAGGGAGTGACAGTACCCCTAAAGGTGCGGACTCCCGGCCACAAACCTGAACCTATAAGGGAGGGTCCGGGTGGGCATCTACCTTCGGTGGTGGCTCCGGTTCTGGACGCAGCCCCCTCCTTACGCTGATCCCTCTGCTTCTGTGGAACTGGACTGTGGATCATCACCGGAGGCTCTGGACTCCTCCTCGTCGCTGAAGACTCTGGCGAGGAGCTGCAGTCTAGAGGCCCTGGACTGGGGACCGTCGCTGGAGGCCCCAGACTGGGGACAGTCGCTGGAGGCCCCGGACTGGGGACCGACGCTGGAGACCCCAGGCTGGGGACCCCGGACTGTGGACCGTCGCTGGAGGTTCCGGACTGTGGACCGTCGCTGGAGGTTCCGGACTGTGGACCGTCGTTGGAGGTTCCGGACCGTGGACCCTCGTTGGAGGTTCCGGACTGGAAACTGTCGCCGGGAGCTCTGGACTGGAAACTGTTGCCGGGAGCTCTGGACTGGGAAGGCGCACTGGAGGCCTGATGCGTGGGACCAGTACAGGTGGCACTGGGCTGAAGTCACACACCTCAGGGCGAGTGCGGGGAGGAGGCACAGGACGTACTGGACTGTGGAGGCGCATTGGAGGTCTGGAGCGTAGAGCTTTCACAACCCGTCCTGGCTGGATGTTTATTTTCGCCCGGCAAATGCGGGGCGCTGGCACAGGACGCACTGGGCTGTGCAGACGCACCGGAGGCACAGTGCGCAGAGCGGCGCAGGATATCCTGATCCGAGGAGGTGTACTGGAGGCCAGGAGCGCTGATCCGTCCTGGCTGGATGCCTAATCTACCCCAGCCAATACGGGGAGCTGGAATATAGCGCACCAGGCTGTGACTGCGCACTGGAGACATGGTGCGCATCACCGCATAACACGGTGCCCGACCGGTCACACGCTCCCCACTGTAAGCACGGGGAGTTGGCTCAGGTCTGAACCCTGACTCTGCCAATCTCCCCGTGTGCTCCCCCCAAAACGTATTTGGGGCTGCCTCTCGTGCTTGCCTCGTTGGTATTACTCCTCGTAACGCGCCGTTCTACTTTCGCTGCCTCTATCTCCTCCCTCGGACGGCAATATTCCCTGGTCCTTGTCCAGGGTCCTGCTCCCTCCAGGATTTCCTCCCACGTCCATTCCTCCTGACCACGCTGCTTGGTCCTTTTGTGGTGGGATCTTCTGTCACGTTCGTTGAAAGGATTGGACCAAGGTGCAGGTTGAGTAGAGTTCCACATATTTTTTAATAAACTGAAACTCAACAAAACAAAAACAAACAAGCACAAACGAAACGTGAAGCTACTGGTGCACACAGGCAACTATCCGTAGACATAGTCAAGATCCTACAAACACAAAAGGGAAATGGCTACCTAAATATGATCCCCAATCAGAGACAACGATAAACAGCTGTCTCTGATTGGGCACCATAGCAGGCTAACATAGACATACAAAAACCCCTAGACATACAGAAACCCTAGACATACAAAAACTAGAGTACCCACCCTAGTCACACCCTGACCTAACCAAAATATATAGAAAAACAGAGATCTAAGGTCAGGGCGTGACACACGCGCTGTCAATCAATCTGATTCTTAATCAATCAGTTGACTATCGCTCTAATGAGCTAGCCAGCATTGACTGGATTGATATCCATTACTTTAGTCACTATTAAGATGTCCTTTCATTTCAGGGTATTCCCACAGCCATTTCAGAAGAAAGAGGAAGCAGCAGACTCTAGTAGCTCCGATGCAGTCATCTATTTACCAACGTTTCCACAGCAAGCCGTCTTCATCAGGGTTTCATCAAAATGTATTCCTACAGCCATAGCATGGAACCGTCCCGGGAAGATCATCTTGTGTAGTCGATACATTGATATCTAGTTAAAAATATATTTTTTTCTGAAATTCTTATTTGCAATGACAGCTTAGCCTAGCCAAACCCAGACAACACCAATTGTGCGCCACCCTATGGGACTCCCAATCACAGCCAGATGCGATACAGCCTGGATTTGAACCAGGGACTTCAGTGACACCTCTTGCACTGAGAAGCAGTGCCTTAGACCACTGCGCCACTCAGGAGCTTAGGACTTGTGTTGTGTCAATACTGTGGGTACATTTACATGACATAGACATGTGCGTTATTTAGCAGACGCTCTTATCCAGAGAGGCTTACAGGAGCAGTTAGTATCATTGATAAGGTTGCTGTGTGGTGTGTGGATGTCATGTGTATTTTAAAAAAAAAAAATTTTTTGGGGGGGTTGTGTACCAGAGCAGAAGTAAAGCTTCCATAGTCAGTCATCTATCTTACTGTGTTGAGGACAACCACCCACACAACCCTCCACTTCCAGATACATCTCCTCAGCCCCACCACACACACATTCTAAGAAACGTAAACATTTCTACCATACCCCCCTCTGCCATCCGACACACACACACACCCCGCCCCCACACAGTCATGTCCTCAGTAGCCTGACAGCGGTAAGGTATAGACCCACAGATCACATCTCACTGTCACCCAGAGAGCTCCAAATCAGTCCTCACACATACACACACACACACACACACACACACCACAATGAGTTACAGGGTATCCAGACATAGAGACATTTTAATGAGCTCAGCCTCCTGACACATCCATCAGAGGACGCCAGGGAGGTGTCGATTTGGCCCCCTCTCTTTAAGAAGGTTCCCCTCTCACTTAGATTTATTGAAATGATATGCAGTCTTGTCGCCCGTCATGAATTTTGGAAAATGTATCTAGTCAACTCTCTTGGAAAACTTTGGGCATAGAGTTAGTTGATGCTGAGGACGATTCAGGTTAAAGTGCTCTTCAAGGAAGCTGAAGTTCATGAAAAACAGTAGCATCAAATTAAATGTGGGGGTCCCATAGGCTAATAGACCAACTGCTAACCCCTATACCAGTAAGTAATTGTTTCCCTGGAAAATTAGTCTCAATTATCGTAATCGAAGACAGTTAACATTGTATCATTTCAGCGATAATTAAATAATAATTGAATAATTCAACAACACAGTCAAATGAAATGTCACACCCTCCTCTTCAAGACAAATCCTGACCTATTCCTCCCCTTTTGAGAACGACGTCTCATTGACCTTCTGGAGTTTCCATTTACATATCCAGCTTTACGATGTCTGACCTCATCATGGCTGGGTTTATAATACTGGAGCTGACGGCTCCTTCTGACATCTCTGTTATCACCATGGTAATTAGGAGGATGGTTGGATGTGTCGTGTCTTTGGCTATGCCGGATTAAGCGATATGACATGCTATTCTATAAAATAATTTCTCCATAATTAATATCACCTGATTGAGCTAATCGTGTAAATGTAATTAACTAGCTGTTATCTTCCGAATAAACTCTTAAAGAACCAGTAATATTTTTACATCAATAGCAGTCAATATCAATTGTCATCTTAATTCAGTCTCATCTGAAAGTTGTAAATTCTTGGTTATCTGCACGAACCCTGGCTAACAAGTTGAATCAGCAATACAAAATTGGGTTTAATTATTTATTTACTAAATACCTAACTAATCACACAGACTTACACATACGCACAATTAATCATAACTTGATTACAAATTACGTCATAAAGGAAAATGTCCCTAGCGGGGGGAACCGTTATGACAGCTGGTTCCACAAAAGAAAAGGGGCTGGGTTTGAGTGAAAGAGCGGGAAGACTGAGGAACAAAGGGAAGAAGCTGTGTGATCGTAAATACAGTATCTTATGCATTCTAAGTTACCGCCTATTTGGAAAAGGAAAATGCAACAAATATTTACTCTGAGCTGCGCTTCGGTAGGTTGGTGATAGATGGAAGGCCATGTTGCCCAACCGAGTCCTTTGAAGAATGTCTCTGGTGGTCAATTGGATACTTTGTAGTAACGTCGTTGTGTGGTAGATGGGATACTCTGTCTGTTCCATCTTAACCTGCGTTTGCAGCTGCGGTTGCTAACTCAACGGCTAGGAGGTATCACTTCTGTAGTGAATAAGAGTTCAAAGTTCATACCATTCGCAACCAAACCTCACGCTGATGTTGGCTTCGTTCTGTAGTTATTATCGGAACCATTTTGACATAGGACCGTCGTCCTACATCCCTGGAACAGGAAGTTCTATTGTCGTCAAGGGCTTATATAGGAAGGGAGAGGAGGGCGTGTATGAAAAGTTTTATAGCCCATGTCCCTTCACAGGGTGGGCCACTGATTGAGCAGCCCTATCTTATGAAAACCCACATCTCACATTTTAGAAGCTAAAATCACATTTCATCCCATCACAAATCATTTCATACTCAAATATTTAAATTGAACAACAATTCCATGTGAATCCGATAACTCTGATGTGTAGACTTTCCACTGTAGAGTTTATGTCATCTTATCATGGATGAGAATGTCTCAGATGACAACCGAACTGACATCATATTCATTAAGTACCACCGTATATGTTCAATTGTTCGGATTACCAGAATATAGCTAATTTCCCCCCACCTACTGATGTTCCCAGAATCTCTATGTTAACCAAGGGATTTGCAAATGTAACCTCAGTAGGGTAGAGAGAGGAAAAAGGGGGGAAGAGGTATTTATGACTGTCATAAACCTGCCCCCAAGCCAATGTCATGACAGATGTGTTGCAATGAGGAAGGGATGTTGCAAGCAATGGCGCCGACACATATGCAGTATTTTACAGTATTTTGTTTTTGTGTGTGTTATTTCTTACATTATTAACCCAGAAAATGTTTTGTGTTATTACATACAGCCGGAAATAACTTTTGGATATCAGAGCGGCGGTATCTCACCAGCATTATGACCAGGAATACAACTTTCCCGAATTAGATCCTTTGTTCGTACCCCCAGGGCAATTGAACTTATCCCAGAGGCTGCTCCAAAACGCTACCGAAGTTCTATCAACACATTGACTGTAGTACTCACTTAGGGAAAACAATAGATCACTGCTACTCGCCTTTTCGAGGTGCCTACGAGGCCCCGCCATCCCTTCGGCAAGTCAGATCACAACTCCATTTTGATCCTCCCTTTCCATAGGTAGAAACTCAAAGTACCCATGCTAAGGTCTATTCAACCCTGGTCTGACCAATTGGAATCCGTGCTTCAAGATTGTTTCGATCACGCGGACTGGGATATGTTCCCTGTAGCCTTTGAGAATAACATTGACACTTACACAGACACGGTGACTGAGTTCATTAGAAAGTGTATAGGTGATGTCGTTCCCACGGTGACTATTAAAACCTACCCAAACCAGAAACGTAGATAGATTGCAGCATTCGCGCAAAACTGAATGCGCAAACAACTGCATTTATCCATGGCAAGGTGACTGGGAATATGGTTGAATACAAACAGTGTAGTTATTCTCTCCGTAAGGCAATCAAACAGGCAAAACATCTGTACAGAGACAAAGTGGAGTTGCGATTCAACTGCTCAGACACGAGACGTATGTGGCAGGGTCTACAGACATTCACAGATTACAAAGGGAAAACCAGCCAGGTCGCGGACACTGACATCTTGATCCTAGACAAGCTAAACACCTTCTGCGCCTGCTTTGAGGATAACACAGTGCATTCGATGTGTCCCGATCCCAAGGACTGTGGGCTCTCATTCTCCGTGGCAGACGTGAGCAAGACATTTTAAGCGTGTTAGGGGCTCCCGAGTGGGGCAGTGGCCTAAGACGCATCTCAGTGCTAGAGGCCCAAATCAAATCAAAGCAAATCAAATGTATTTATATAGCCCTTCGTACATCAGCTGATATCTCAAAGTGCTGTACAGAAACCCAGCCTAAAACCCCAAACAGCAAGCAATGCAGGTGTAGAAGCACGGTGGCTAGGAAAAACTCCCTAGAAAGGCCAAAACCTAGGAAGAAACCTAGAGAGGAACCAGGCTAAATGGGGTGGCCAGTCCTCTTCTGGCTGTGCCGGGTGGAGATTATAACAGAACATGGCCAAGATGTTCAAATGTTCATAAATGACCAGCATGGTCGAATAATAATAAGGCAGAACAGTTGAAACTGGAGCAGCAGCACGGCCAGGTGGACTGGGGACAGCAAGGAGTCATCATGTGAGGTAGTCCTGGGGCATGGTCCTAGGGCTCAGGTCCTCCGAGAGAGAGAAAGAAAGAGAGGAGAGAATTAGAGAACGCACACTTAGATTCACACAGGACACCGAATAGGACAGGAGAAGTACTCCAGATATAAGAAACTGACCCTAGCCCCCAGACACATAAACTACTGCAGCATAAATACTGGAGGCTGAGACAGGAGGGGTCAGGAGACACTGTGGCCCCATCCGAATTGGCCCCATCCAAATTGGTCTACACGGACAAGTTCTGGCCTGGTTTAGATCTGATTTGTCGGAAAGATATCAGTTCGTCTCTGTGAATGGTTTGTACTCTGACAAATCAACTGTAAATTTCGGTGTTCCTCAAGGTTCCGTTTTAGGACCACTATTGTTTTCACTATATATTTTACCTCTTGGGGATGTCATTCGAAAACATAATGTTAACTTTCACTGCTATGCGGATGACACATTTCTGTACATTTCAATGAAACACGGTGAAGCCCCAAAATTGCCCTCGCTAGAAGCCTGTGTTTCAGACATAAGGAAGTGGATGGCTGCAAATGTTCTACTTTTAATCTCGGATTAAATAGAGATGCTTGTTTTAGGTCCCAAGAAACAAAGAGATCTTCTGTTGAATCTGACAATTAATCTTGATGGTTGTACAGTCGTCTCAAATGAAACTGAAGGACCTCGGCGTTCCTCTGGACCCTAATCTCTCTTTTGACGAACATATCAAGACTGTTTCAAGGACAGCTTTTTTCCATCTACGTAACATTGCAAAAATCAGAAACTTTCTGTCCAAAAATGATGCAGAAAAATTAATCCATGCTTTTGTTACTTCTAGGTTAGACTACTGCAATGCTTTACTTTCCGGCTACCCGGATAAAGCACTAAATACACTTCAGTTAGTGCTAAATACGGCTGCTAGAATCCTGACTAGAATTCATTTAAAAAAAAATCATATTACTCCAGTGCTAGCCTCCTGTTCCTACACTGGCTTCCTGTTAAGGCAAGGGTTGATTTCAAGGTTTTACTGCTAACCTACAAAGCATTACATGGGCTTGCTCCTACTTATCTTTCTGATTTGGTCCTGCCGTACATACCTACACGTATGCTACGGTCACAAGACGCAGGCCTCCTAATTGTCCCTAGAATTTCTAAGCAAACAGCTGGAGGCAGGGCTTTCTCCTATAGAGCTCCATTTTTATGGAATGGTCTGCCTACCCATGTGAGAGACGCAGACTCGGTCTCAACCTATAAGTCTTTACTGAAGACTCATCTCTTCCGTGGGTCATATGATTGAGTGTTGTCTGGCCCAGGAGTGGGAGGGTGAACGGAAAGGCTCTGGAGCTGCATTGCTTGCTGTTTGGGGTTTTAGGCTGGGTTTCTGCACAGCACTGTACAGCACTTTGAGATATCAGCTGATGTAAGAAGGGCTATATAAATACATTTGATTTGATTTAGAGGCGTCACTACAGATCCTGGTTTGAATCCAGGCTGTATCATAACCGGTCGTGATTGGGAGTCCCATAGGTGGGAGTCCCATAGGTTGGTGCAAAATTTGCTCAGCGTCGTCCGGGTTTGGCCGAGTTAGGCCGTCATTGTAAATAAGAATTTGTTCTTAACTGGCTTGCCTAGTTAAATAAAGGTTAAATAAAAGTGTAATTAAAAAAACCTCACAAGGCTGCCGGCCCAGACTGCATCCCTAGCCACGTCGTAGCATGCTCAGACCAGCTGTCGGACATATTCACTCTCTCCCTATCCCATTCTGCTATCCCCACTTGCTTCAAGATGTCCACCATTGTTCCTGTACCCAAGAAAGCAAAGGTAACTGAACTAAATGACAACCGCCCCGTAGCACTCACTTCTGTCATCATGAAGTGCTTTGAGAGGCTAGTTAAGGATTATATCAACTATACCTTACCTGACACCCAAGGACATTTGAATTGGCTTATCGACTCAATAGATTCACAGACGGGTGTGATCCCCATCGCACTAATCATTGCCCTATCCCATCAGGACAAGAGGAATACCTACATCAGAATGCTGTTGACTATAGCTCAGCCTTCAACACCAATCTCATCATTAATCTCGAGGCCCTGGGTCTGAACCCCACCCTGTGCAACTGGGTCCTGGAATTCCTGATGGGCCGCCCCCAGGTGGTGAAGGTAGGAAACAACACCTCAACTTAGCTGATCCTCAACACAGGGGTCCCACAAGGGTGCGTGCTCAGCCCCCTGCTGTACTCCCTGTTCACTTATGACTGCATGGCCACGCACTCCTCCAACTCAATCATCAAGTTTGCAGACGACACAACAGTAGTAGGCCTGATTACCAACAATGACGAGACAGCCTACAGGGAGGAGGTGAGGGCCCTGGCAGAGTGTGGCCAAGAAAATAAGCTCTCTCTCAATGTCAACAAAACAAAAGGAGCTGATCGTGGACTTCAGGGAACAGCAGAAGGTGCGCGCCCCATCCAAATCGAAGGGACCACAGTGGAGAAGTTGGAAAGCTTCAAGTTCCTCGGCGTACACATTACTGACAATCTGAAATGGTCCATCCACACAGATAGACACACGAGGCTGAAGAAATTCGGCTTGGCCCCTAAAACCCTCCGAAACTTTTACAGATGCACAATTGAGAGCATCCTGACGGGCTGTATCACTGCCTGGTACGGCAACTGCTCCGCCCGCAACCACAGGTCTCTCCAGAGGGTGGCACAGTCTGCTCAACTCATCACTGGGGGCACACTGCCTGCGCTCCAGGACACCTACAGCACCCGATGTCACAGGAAGGCCAAAAAGATCATCAAGGACATCAACCACCCGAGCCACGGCGTGTTCACCCCGCTATCATCCAAAAAGCGCAGTCAGTGCAGGTGCATCAAAGCTACGAGAATGAAAAACAGCTTCTATCTCAAGTCTATCAGACTGTTAAATAGCCATCGATAGCTGGCTACCACCCGGCTACTCAACCTTGCACCTTAGAGGTTGCTGCCCTATAGAAATAGGCATGGAATCACTGGTCACTTTAATAATGTTTACATACTGCTTTACTCATCTCATATGTATATACTGTATTTAGTCAATGCCACTTCGACATTGCTCATCCAAATATTTATATATTTCTTAATTCCATTCTTTTACTTTTAGATTTGTGTGTATTGTTGTGAAGTGTTAGATGCTACTGCACTGTCGGAGCTAGGAACACAAGCACTTCACTACACCCGCAATAACATCTGCTAAATCAATTACATGTGATTTCATTTGATTTGAATGGAGTGAGAGTGGGGGGGGGGAGACTCTGTGACTCTACGCATCAATATTTCCTACTGGGCAGATAAACTGTCATGAGAGAATGGGGCCTGTCTGATAAAAGGCATAGTGATTAATGCACACCATTTTCCAGCTGCCCACCACCAATGTAATGTTATCCATTACATTGCACTAACCAATAACAAATGCCCCATCCAACCAATCATCATTGCCAACATAACAATAACCTGCCATAAACAGGTGAACAGCCTACCAAACGACCCCAACACCAGATATCACAGTACTCCCAATCCCTCACAGCACCCGACCTCCTTTATCACAGCCCAACTGCGGTGGTGTTAAGAACAGCGTCCTTTTGTATTCTGCTCGCCAGACCACCATCACATTAGACAGTAGCCTACGGGGGAGCTAAGGACTCTTGACTGCTCAACTGACCTCAACCTTTTCCACTCTTCTCTTCTGCCTTTCTTGCACATTTCAATACTTCTGGGAACTACTGTTGTTGTGCTTAGGAAACAAAATGGCCTCCGTAGCTGGCCCAGAGGGTAATGTGATGCGGGTGGATTGGTCGCAGCAGGTGCTGCAGTCAGTCAGAGGGAGAGAGGGAGGAAGTCAAGGTTGCCTGAGTCAAATGTCAGTGGCCCTGATGGCAGGAGACATGGGCACCCTATCCCTAGATAGTGCACTACTTTTGACTAGAGCCCCATGGGTAGTGAACTATATACTGGAGGGAATAGGGTGCCATTTGGGACACAGGCAGGTCATTGGTCGTGGCCTTAACCTAACCTGATCCCTGATTGCCTGCCTCGCTGTCTGCATGACTGGTGGCCGAGGTGTGTGTCTGTGTCTGTGTCTGTGTGTATGGCCCCTGGCAGAGCCTCCTCTACTGTCTCTGGGAGGACAACAACATTCTCACTATACTGTAGCAGACAGAGACAATGGCCCAGAGAGGAAGGGATGGAGAAGGGGAAGGGAGAGACAGGAAGAGAGGACTGGAGAACAATAGAAAGGGGATGATACAGAGACAGGAAGACATGAAGATAAAGAAACAAGGGGAGTAGAGAAAGTAATGAGTGAGATTGGGAACAGAAAGGAAAGGGAGTGAGAGAGATGGAGAGAGGTCAAGAGGTGAATAAACGGGACTTTTCCCACATAACTGAAGTGTTTACATAACTGTTTGCTGTTGCTAGCTTGCTCTAGTTGGTGTGTTGCTGTGTTCTATCTGGCTGGGGCTTGACAACCTCCCCACCACCACCACTACAGCCTTACATGCCAGTCTCCTCTGACTCAGGTTGCTGCCCTACATTCCTGACACACAGATCCTCCCTTTCATCCCCTCATCCTCCAGTCCTCCATCCTCCAGCTATATCTCCTTACTACCTCACCGCTCATATTGGCACACACTGGGCTAACATGGAGGAGTTCCCTTTAATGAGAAGAGAAGCATAGATAAGCATTTATAGAGGCCTTAAAATGGAGTTATGAAGTCTTTATGAGTTGTGGTTAGTTTAAAGTGAGGTTATCGCATTAATAACACTGTAGCATATATCTCATATTCATGCACTGGGCTAGCATGGAAGAATCACATGCAGGTTAATGAGAAGTGTAGCCTTTAACACAATATCCTGGTCTCAGATCTGTTTGTGCTATCTTGCCAACTCCTATGGTTATGGGTCCGCAAGATAGCATAAACAGATCTGGGACCAGGCTGGATAACAAGGCATTGGTTGGCAGTTACTAAACAGCGCTGGGAGCAGGGATTGTCATGACTTTCCCATTGGAACATTAAGTAAAACATTTGGTGTCCTATCTTAGTATTTACTGGAAATACAACATGACAATAACTGGTTGTTGTAATGATAATAGTATATGCCAATTATGCAGATGCTATTATCCAAAGCGAGTTGCAGTGTTACAGTACGCGTGCATACTTCTTCACCACAAATTGGGGAGAATAATAGGCAACTCAGTCCAATCTGTTTGTGTTGACGTGTTTCTCTCACAGGTAGAACGGTTAGAAAGTGTTTGAGACTCTATCAGTGTTGTTTTCAATTAGACAGACGAGAGAGACAAGGGGTGTTTCTCAAAAGGCATAGTACCGTGCTGCGAGCACGGGAGGGTCGGAGTGTGAGCCCAAATCAAAAGGATGCGAAACTGAGCACGGAGGTCACTTCTCGAATGCGTACTCCACTTGTACATGTTTTGAACCATGCATCGATGCAAGATTCAACTGAGCGTGTGCAACGGAATATGATGCAACCACATCAAAAATTATGCAAATGTTCTTGAAATCAATGGCGGCCGTTATTTGAGCTGAAGCAAGAGAAAATACTCTCCGACGTTGGAATGAACTATTGCCTTTTCACATCTCATATGTTGCCTGACTACCATATTTTAACTTGATTCATGAATAAATACATGCTGTGTTAATTTTGTCATGGTTACCTGCCTACAATACCCACTGTAATGTGTGTAGGCTGCTAAGCTCCATAGTAAGTCTAGCTAGCTACTAATTGTTAGCTAGCTACCCATGAAGAATTGACATCTACGTTGGATAACATTGGTCATTTTTCCTGTTATACTCTCTGGTTAGCTACATTATTACGATTCACATATGCACTACCGGTCAAAAGTTTAAGAACACCTACTCATTCAAGGGTTTTTCTTTATTTTTACTATTTTATACATTGTAGAATAATAGTGAAGACATTAAACCTATGAAATAACACATATGGAATCATGTAGTAACCAAAAAAAGTGTTAAACAAATCCAAATATAGTTTATATTATTATTATATTAGAGATTCTTCAAAGTAGCCACCCTTTACCTTGATGATAGCTTTGCACACTCTTTGCATTCTCTCAACCAGTTTCACCTGGAATGCTTTTCCAACAGTCTTGAAGGAGTTCCCACAAATGCTAAGCACTTATTGGCTGCTTTTCTTTCACTCTGCGGTCCATCTCATCCCAAACCATCTCAATTTATTTGAGGTCGGTGGATTGTGGAAGCCAGGTCATCTTATGTAAAACTCCATCACTCTAATTATTGGTAAAATAGCCCTTACACAGCCTGGAGGTGTGTTGGGTCATTGTCCTGTTGAAAAACAAATTATATTCCCACTAAGCCATAAACCAGATGGGATCGCTGCAGAATGCTGTGGTAGCCATGCTGGTTAAGTGTGCCTTGAATTACAAATAAATCACAGACAGTGTCACCAGCAAAGCACCCCCACACCATAACACCTCCTCCTCCATGCTTTACGGTTGGAAATACACATACAGAGATCATCCGTTCACCCACACCAAGTCTCAAAGAATCTCAAATTTTGGCTCCAACCAAAGGACAGATTTCCACCGGTCTAAAGTCCATTGTTCACATTTCTTTGCCCAAGCAAGTCTCTTATTCTTGTTGGTGTCCTTTAGTAGTGGTTTCTTTGAAACAATTCAACCATGAAGGCCTGATGCATGCAGTCTCCTCTGAACAGTTGATGTTGAGATGTGTTGGTTAGTTGAACTCTGTGAAGTATTTATTTGGGCAGCAATTTCTGAGGCTGGTAACTCAAATGAACTTATCCTCTGCAGCAGAGGTAACTCTGGGTATTCCGTTCCTGTGGCGGTCCTCATGAGAGCCAGTTTCATCATAGCACTTGATGGTTTCTGCAATTGCACTTGAAGAAACTTTCAAAGTTCTTTAAATGTATTGTATTGAATGACCTTCATGTCTTAAAGTAATGATGGACTGTTGGTTCTCTTTGCTTATTTGAGCTGTTCTTGCCATAATATGGACTTGGTTTTTTACCAAATAGGGCCATCTTCTGTATACCACCCCTACCTTGTCACAGCACAACTGATTGAATCAAACACATTAAGAAGGATAGAAATTCCTCAAATTAACTTTTAAGAAGGCACACCTGTTAATTGAAATGCATTCCAGGTGACTACATCATGAAGCTGGTTGAGAGAATGCCAAGCGTGTGCAAAGCTGTCATCAAGGCAAAGGGTGGCTATTTGAAGAATCTCAAATGTAAACTATATTTGGATTTGTTTAACACTTTTTTGGTTACTACATGTTATTTCATAGTTTTGATGTCTTCACTATTATTCTACAATGTAGAAAATAGTAAAAATAAAGACAAACCCTTAAATGAGTAGGTGTTCTAAAACTTTTGACCGGTAGTGTAGCTAGCTAATTGTTATGAAGTAAAATCTTGTTCTGTCTCTATTGCCATTACCCTGGCTAGAAGAAGGACGGTTCAGTGAATGGGTCCATAGTAAGTCCATAGCAAGTCAATAGGGCTAACTGGCTAGCTAGCTACCCTCAAGTAATTGACATCTACTGTACCTTGCATAACATTAGTTTTAGGTCATTTTTGCCTGTTTAACGATTCACATATCTAACTGATAATTATGAAGTAAAACATTTGCTTTGTGTTTATCTTGTTTCGTCTATATTGTTGCCATTGTCCTGGCTGGAGGAAGATTAAGTGAATGGGGAGATGCAGCGTGAGGTAATACAGTAGGGGGAGTGCAAGTGCCTCTCAAATGTTACATCTTATGCGTTCTCCACCCTATTGGCCTAACAACAACGTACTCAAGGGAACGTCCTCATAGGAATGCACTTGGAGCATGAAAGTGTGGAGCAAGATAGTATGCATATTGAGAAACACCCGAGGTCGGTAGATTGAGACGCTGTTTTTCATAGTAATTTGATGAACTCATAATACTGGGACTGTGGAGTGTTACTGTCTTATCAGACAACAATGATGGTGGATGTTGAAATTAAGTGTTTGTGAGAGTGTGTGTGTGTGTGTGTGTGTGTGTGTGTGTGTGTGTGTGTGTGTGTGTGTGTGTGTGTGTGTGTGGCTGGTTTGCAGCATTTATCTGTCATGCTCAGAAGCCCATGTGAGGGACATGTGTGTCTAATGAGGATCCAATGGAGAACAGATTGTCATTATGTATAACTGTAAGCTGGAGATGCTTCCTGGAGGCATTGGACAAAACAATCACTAGTTTATGCTTCAAATGCTGATTTTTACAGTTTTAAAGAGATTGCAGCCAGGTCACCCATGATACAAGTATTAGAAGTCTATCACAGGAGGTTGGTGGCTCCTTAATTGGGGAGGACGAGCTTGTGGTAATGGCTGGAGCGGAATGGTATCAAATACATTCAAATTCAACGACAGGAAGTTGTTTTTGTTTTAAGCCTAATCCCAAACCTTAACCGTTACGTTAAAAACACTTTGAAATGTGAAGTTTCAAACAACTTCTAAATTTGATGTTTAAGAAACATGGATGAACGTCTAATGCTGACGTGATACTGGGAGAGCTGGTTGGAAATTGATTGGGGGAAAATTAAATTAATAAAAATTTTAAAAGGTCCAATGCAGATGTTTTTTTTTTACATGTTTTTATTTTTAAAAATTTAAAAAATAACCGTTCTTAGCTAAATGAAATTTCTCAGGTAAGAATTTTAGGAGTGGTTTGAGAGAGGGGTCTAGTTAGTGGAGCCTAATGGGAGGGATATATAACCTGAAAGCGAGCTGTTATTGGGAAAGAGGAGGTTAAACTCTTTGCTATGGATTTTTTCACTTATAACCTCTTGGTGATGTCAGCAGGAGGTCCAAAAACCCAACCCAGCCAAACAAGCTGACATTTCTGGCAGTCGTACAACTATTACACGAAAAGTGCATTATCATTATCCCATTTCACAGTATTATTCCAACCTCATAATGTGGGAATATATATATACAGTGTATTTGGAAAGTATTCATACCTGTCACGAAGGGAAATGACCGGACCAAGGTGCAGCGCAGTGAGCGTACATTTATTTTTATTTGATAATGTCCCCAACAAAAACAAGAAACAACACAAAAAAACACACCAAAAAAAACAACCGTAAAGCTTACTAGGGCTATACAGGCCACTAACAAAGTCAACTACCCACAACTAAGGTGGTAAAACAGGCTGCTTAAGTATGATTCCCAATCAGAGACAACGATAGCCAGCTGTCCCTGATTGAGAACCAACCAGAAATAGAAAACATAGAAATAAAGAAACTAGAATGCCCATCCTAGTCACACCCTGGCCTAACCAAATTAGAGAATAAAAGCCTCTCTATGGCCAGGGCGTGACAATACCTCTTGACTTTTTCCACATTCTGTTACTTTACAGTCTTATTCTAAAATAAGTTTTTTTCCTTCATCAATCTAGTTTGGCACACCTGTATTTGGCGAGTTTATCCCATTTTTCTCTGCAGATCCTCTCAAGCACTGTCAGGTTGGATGGGGAGCGTCGCTGCACAGCTATTATCAGGTCTCCCCTGAGATGTTCGATCAGGTTTAAGTCTGGGCTCTTGCTGGGCCACTCAAAGACATTCAGAGACTTGTCCCGAAGCCACTTGCATTTTTTTGGCTGTGAGCTTAGGGTCGTTGTCCTGTTGGAAGGTGAACCTTCGACCCAGTCTAAGGTCCTGAGTGCTCTGGAGCAGTTTGTCATCAAGGATCTCTCTGTACTTTACTCCGTTCATCTTTCTCTCGATCCTGACTAGTCTGCCAGTCCCTGCTGCTGAAAAACATCCCTACAGCATGATGCTGTCACCACCATGCTTCAACGTAGGTATAGTGCCAGGTTTTCTCCAGATGTGACCCTTGCCATTCAGGCCAAAAAGTTCAATCTTGGTTTCATCAGACCAGAGAATCCTTTAGGGGCCTTTTGGCAAACTTCAAGCGGGCTGTCATGTGACTTTTTCTGAGGAGAGGCTTCTGCCTGGACACTCTACCATAAAGGCCTGATTGATGAAGTGCTGCAGAGATGGTTGTCCTTCTGGAAGGTTCTCCCATCTCCACAGAGGAACTATGGATTTCTGTCAGAGTGACCATCAGGTTCTTGGTCACCTCCCTGACCAAGGCCCTTCTCCCCCGATTGCTCAGTTTGGCCTGGCGGCCAGTCCTAGAAAGAGTCTTGGTGGTTCCAAACATCTTCCATTTATGAATGATGGAGGCCACTATATTCTTGGGGACCTTCAATGCTGCAGACATTTTTTGGTACCCTTCCGCAGATCTGTGACTCAACACAATCCTGTCTTGGCGCTTTACGAACAATTCCTTCGACCTCATGGCTTGGTTTTTGCTCTGGCATGCACTGTCAACTGTGGGACCTTATATAGACAGGTGTGTGCCTTTCCAAATCATGTCCAATGAATTTAATTTAACACTGGTGGACTCTAATCAAGTTGTAGAAACATCTCAAGAATGATCAATGGCTCAATTATTTCGAGTCTCATAGCAAAGGATCTGAATACTTGTTTAAATAAGGTATTTCTTTTAAAAAATATATCTATTTGCACAAGTTTATAAAAACCTGTTTTCACTTTGTCATTATGTGTTATTGTGTGTAGTTTGATGAGGAATTAGTTTTATTTAATCCATTTTAGAATACAGCTGTAATTTAATAAAATGTGGAAAAAGGGAATGGGTCTGAATTCTTTCGGAATGCACTGTATCTATATAAAACACAGGTAAATCTAGTTTTTGACTGCACAACTCCGTTTAATTTTTTTTTGACATTTTTAAATTCATAAAAATTCACATTACTTCACCTAAATGTACATTTTTCTCAAATTGACTGAATTGAAACAGAACTGACCCCAATCCTGACTCTCCCCACAGTAGAAAGAGAAATGGGTCAGAAACAGCCTCCAGTCTGTTCATCCAACCCACAGAACAGAGAGGTCTACTGAGTCTACTGAGGCCATATTGATTTTCTCCCCTGTGGGTACGAGAGAGAGAGAGAGAGGGAGAGAGAGAGAGAGAGAGAGAGAGAGAGAGAGAGAGAGAGTGGACTGACTCGTACAAAATGGATGACCACAAAACAAATGGTATTTTGAAGTAGCAGAGTCGTATAGCGGAGGCAGAAAGATTGGCCTGGGCTCTGGTAGCAGGGCAGGAGTGGACAACTCCGGCCAATGAAAGAAACAGAGTCGTGGTCAATTAGAAATGAATCCAACAAAACCCCAACAACTACTTTCCCTTCCATGTTTCTTCTGACAGAAAAAGGCGAAGTCAACACTTCCCTCAACGATTTAGCAATATTTTTCCTCATTTTGACAAACTGGGTGAGTGTAACTGGTAGCATCGACTGAAATGGCCGCTATTTACCAACTGCTGTTGAAATGAACGTTTCAGTTGCAGCTAGTATTGGATCCCTGCAGTTGCTTATTGTACCATAGAGTAACATACAATATCAAGCAGGAAAAGATATCGGATTCACATTCAGTCATTGGAACCCATGTTCAAAGCACAAAGCTCCGATAGGAATATTCCCTCACACATTTCTCATATATTTCCGATCATACGCCTATACATTTCCAATGGCATGGATGAGCAGCCCATATATATGTCGACCAGTGGACATGAGACACACACATACACCAGCATGACCTCTACATTTACAACCTGTCTGAGTTGGATGAAAATTAAAATGTCAGCTACTGAGGACACGTGAGTAACACGCATCTATAGGAAGAAGGTCAAAGGTACCCACAACCTCTCTCTCTCTCCCTCTCTCTCTCTCTCTCTCTCTCTCCCTCTCCCTCTCTCTCTCTCCCTCTCTCTCTCCCTCTCCCTCTCTCTCTCTCTCTCTCTCTCCTCTCTCTCCTCCCTCTCCCTCTCATCCTCTCCCTCCCTCTCCCTCTCACCCTCTCTCTCTCTCCCTCCCTCTCCCTTTCTCCCTCTCACCCTCTCACCCTCTCTCCCTCCCTCTCCCTTTCTCCCTCTCACCCTCTCTCTCCCTCCCTCTCCCTCTCTCCCTCTCACCCTCTTTCTCGCTCCCTCCCTCTCCCTTTCTCCCTCTCACCCTCTCACCCTCTCTCCCTCCCTCTCCCTTTCTCCCTCTCACCCTCTCTCTCCCTCCCTCTCCCTCTCTCCCTCTCACCCTCTTTCTCGCTCCCTCCCTCTCCCTTTCTCCCTCTCACCCTCACTCACTCTCGCTCCCTCCCTCTCCCTTTCTCACTCTCACCCTCCCTCTCTCTCCCTCCCTCTCCCTCTCTCCCTCTCGCTCCCTCCCCTCCCCTCCTTAAACAAGGGGATACGTTGTGTATCTGTCAGTGGCAGGGTCCACCAATGAGTCCTGACACATCTCTCTTCTCTCTTGAGGAGGGTAGCTGTGTCCTGTACTTTACCCGCCACTTCCTTCTGCCCAGATGGAAATAAAAATTTTGCTTCCTTTTCCGTCAAAGCCCCAATGTCAGGGTCAGTGAATGGAGGTGGATCTTAGGGATCAAGTGATTGGTTTTGGCAGATCCTGTGTTTACTTCACACACACAGAGACACACTGACACACACACACACACATGCCTAAAGCTCATACACACACGCGAGCAAACATACACACACAAATACACACACGCTCATGTGGATACATACATACACACGCACGCACGCACACACAAACACCCTTATATGGATAGATGCAGTACATATGTACGCAGGTACGCACACACATACAAACACACATGCGTGCACACACAATCAATAACTCACTCACTGAAGTTACGCAGCTAAGTCTTAACGTTATTTTAGGACTCACGATGAGACCGAATCATGACGAGTTGTGACATCGTAAAAAAAACATCATCTTGCTTAATATGGTCATGTTCAACCTAGTGACTGATTCCTTTGTGGAATGAAAAGTGCCACTCCACTGAAGTAAGTAGGAACAATTGTTCTCTATGAGACAATTGATACCCACAAAGCCTCCCCAACCCACACACACTGTCACACTCACGGCTTCATCAATCTATGTCCCCCGGCGGGCGCTGCAGGTGACAGCCAATGAGATTTGGAGCGTCTCATAATCGTATTATCGCTGCGCCTCCCCCGGTCTGGATCAAGGCCAAGACACATATTATAGAAATGAAACAAGAGACAGACAGAGTGGGGACAGCACAGTGACTGGTACACAACGTCCTGTCCTCTCCTCATCACATGTACTGGAACTAAGCCTAGCTAGCTTACAATGCTACCTGAATAGGGAGTAAACAACATGACCTTCTGCACTACGTTGTTCTTCACTGTACAATCCTAGAGGCCGAGTGTTTCCCCCTTCACAAATAAGAAAGAAATGTATTGTGTTGTCTGTTACAGCCTCCTGTCGTCTGGATAGGGGATCTGGATAGTGGATATATAGGAAGGTTAGCATTAGCAGTGGGTGGCTAATTATAGCCAACCTTTTGCAGGTACGGACACTGTGGTGCTGTGCTGTATGAGTGATGACGATGGAGAGGAGGAGGAGAGGAGAGGACACCTGGCCCAGGCTATCAGTCGAATGTCACATTTTAATGGCAGGAAGAGAAGGAGGGGGAGGATGAGCAGGAGGAGGGGAATTAGATAGAGTGATGAAGACCTTCGGTTTTAGTGCCACAGAGAAGGAAGGAGAGAGAGAGAGCGAGAGAATGACAGGTCGATGGAAAGAGCGCAAGAGAGAGAGAGAGAGATTGAGTTATCGAGGGACACACTAAGAGAATAGGTGTTAACTTCCTGCTTCTAAATCCAAGATGTTTGACTATGGCTGACGTCTCGTCTGTCCAGGTTGGTGTAGTTAGGCAGCTGGAGACAGTCTATAGGCAGGGTGATCACAGCTCAATCATCCAGTCAGCCAGCCAGGCAGAGCTGACTAGCAGACTGGTGTCTTATAGCCAGGGACCATCCATTCCTTATGACCCTCTAATGGACATCTGGGGCATAGTCTCCATAAATTATCTCTGTCTCTTCCTCGCTCTGTTTCCCTCCCTCATTCTTTTTCTCTCTTCCTCTCTCATTGGTTGTCTCTCTGTTAATCAATCGGTCTCTCCAATTCTCTCCTGTGTGTATCTCTCTCATCAGTTTTTCCCTCTCTGTCAATCAGCTTCTGTCTCTCATCCCTCTCTATTTCTATCCTCAGATCCTCCCCTCTATCTGTCTATCATTCTCTCTCTCTCTCTCTCTCTCTCTCTCTCTCTCTCTCTCTTACACACTCTCTCTCTCTCCTCCTTCTCCCCTACACTCTCCATCTCTCTCACCCACTCTCCTCTCCCAGACAGCAGAAGATCAGAATTAGATTCATGGATCAGAAAAGAAAAATGGAAATCAAAGCACTCAAATAGGGCCCTCACCGTCTCTCCCTGTGTCTCCAGAGATCTCCTCTGTCTCTCTAAGCAGTTCATCCATTAGAGTAGTCCAGACTACGTCCGGAAAGGCACCCTATCCCCCGTGCAGTGCACTACTTTTGACCAGAACCCTATGGGCCCCAGTCAAAAGTAGTGCACTAAATAAGGAATAGGGTGCCATTTGGGACAGCCTTAGAATGGGCTGGGAATCTCAGCGGATGAGGGCTCTTCTTGGAGCTTGTCTGGTAGTAGAGAGTTATGGACAGGTTAATCACATGTTATCTCACCAATGGGAAGAGCCCGGGTTATTTCATGTGTTCATAACGTAAGAATAAAGAATAAAGCACTGCCTTTAATGTGATTCACTGTAGGGATTTAGGTCTGTGAGTGAGGTAAAGGATGTGTATTGTGTGTCTTAGAGAGACAGAGGGCAGAAGAGAGCGACATATATATATATATATATACATATATTTATATATACACAGAACCACTGCATATACATAGAGAGAGAGAGAGAGAGAGAGAGAGAGAGAGAGAGTTTGAGTGTAAATGTGGGGCTGACATACAGTAGGAGAGACACACATGTAAACACACATTCACATGGAATTCATACGAGTGGCACGCATGCATGCTCAAACAGAGGCACACCCCTTGTACAGTACTCTGAGGGTTTGAGGCCACATCACGTCCTGGGAGCAGCCTTGTTCTGATCTGTTGTGTGTAGATCCTTTAACCCAGTAGAGTGTGAATCAGCGTCAACGAGACAGCTCAGATAACCCTCCAGTAACACAATCAGTCAGTGAAGAACTGAAACATGCTGTACTGTATCGTCTACTGTACTGTGTACTGCACTGTGTACTGTATCGTCTACTGTACTGTGTACTGCACTGGAGGGTTTACCACATTGTGCATAGTGTTAAAGGGGCAATATGCAGTTAAACAACAACTTTTTCAAGAATCAATAGTAAATCATTAATTCATTTAAAAGTCCAAAAATTGATGCACCAACACCATTTTCTCCTTTATAATAATGTGGAAAAGCTATTTTAAGATTGATATGATGAAGGTCATAAAATCCTACCTGAGCTTTATATATCTGTAAAAATGGGTCTACAGAAAAGGCATACAGTCTATAGCAAAAGGAATGGAGAGCTACTGTACATAAATGCAGACAGGGTAGCCTTCATACTCATGTTTGAGTCACGACTTCACATGGCCCTGGAGTGCTGTTGTTGGCTCTCTTATTGCTCTTATTACTCTCATTCTTTCTCATCCCCATATTACTCTCACTCTTTCTCATCTTTCTCATCCCCATTTCTCTCTATTTCTCTCATTCTCACCCTCTCTCTCTCTCATTCTCACACTCTCTCACCCTCTCTCCCTCACCCTCTCTCTCTCTCTCTCTCTCACCCTCTCTCTCTCCCTTTCTTTCTCTCTCGCTCACCCTCTTTCTCCCTCTCTCACCCCCCCTCCCTCTCTCTATTCAGAAACATCTCCTCAGGCATTTGACATCACCCTCCGCCAGAGGCTCTGACCTTTACATCACTACTTTACATAACACAACCAGGAAGTTACAACACGCATGATTGACAGACCTGTAATGGATGCCTAATTGTGCTTGATTGACTGAGCACAAATCTCACATCATGTCTAGCTGATAGCATCACAATTACACAGGCCTATGTGTGTGGAATAGATTAGCATAAACAACAATGGCCGCTCACTCCCATCATCATCAGTTTATGATACCGTAGCTGCTAAGCTATCTAGCGCAGCCATGCTAATGTAAAGCTCACTAGCGTATATGCTAGCTAACGTAGCCATGCCATTGAGGCATTAGCGTATCCGCTAGCTGTCTCACAATTTTAGCTGAAACGACCTTCAATGGACAGAGAAACGTGAAAGAATCCCAAAGACGTAAATGATGTGAATCAGGAAATATTCATGACTATATAGGGGATCGGAATCTCTAATCGTAGCCGACTGGCGGGTCATGCACCACCCCCAACCGCGCCACCACATATCACCATGGGGACAGAGCTGCTGGGAGCTGGGGTTGACGTGGCAGAAGAAGTAGAGGGAGCGGTGTGGGCAGGTCCCGAGTGGGACAGGATTGATTGCCACTTGGCGGAGCTCTACAACACGCCCGGTAAAAGCTTCCCCTCACTGCTGGATGAACGTGTTCACGGTTCCTCTCCGTCTGGACTCCGCGGTGTGGGAATGTGGCTGCAAGGCTTGGTGGAAAATGCTGAGTGTTTGGATGGTTTGAAGAGGCTGGACTGCAACCCAATGTGGCGGAGGGAGGTTTCTACATGACAGCAGCAAGCCCAGAAAAGATCAAGTTACCGGGTTCGAGTAGTCTAGAGCAGATGTGAGTTGTAGCAGCACAAACTCTAGAGTCTGGACTGGACAGTTTACAGGTGAATAGTGTTTAGGTGTACTAAAGGTGTAGTTTAGGGGTAGTTTTCACACACTGTAGTTGGAGTTTTGGTCTTTTATTGTATCCTTGACAAGTGTATCGACTTTTCTAGGTCATTTTTTTGTTTGTTTTTTTGTCTTGAAGAGGAAGAGCACGAACGTGTCACTCACCTTCAGCAACCATATATTCACCCACCCAACACTTAAACACATGAGTACGTCTGCGCTGAGTACGTCATCAACACATTACTTACACTGCGTACATAAAAGTCCTCCATGAATAAAACCGCTCACATTTAGACAACCCCATATAGAAATCCCTATAGGCTCCCCACATAGACCCAAGTAATAATAGTTATGTCATGAAGGCCAAATTGAAACTGAAATTTAAGTTAAATTGCTGTTATTTTGTGTAACTTAAGGACAGGCTAAACACTGCGAAAATCCTTCATTCCAAAGAAGAAAATGAACGATGAACGTTCCCTACTTTTCATAAGTCCTCGATTTGTTGAGATATACGTCTCATTAAGTCCCATTAGGGATATGACTCTGTATTGTAAATATGGTATCGCCCATCTGAAAGCATCGCTATAGAGATGAGTAATGGATTAATGTGAGGCTCTCATTTCGCTCACTCAGACATTATGCTGACTAAATAATGGGATTTAGAAGAGAAAAAGAGGATGGAGGAGGGAGGGGAGAGAAAGACAGGGTTAAAGGGAGAGGAAGCGAGAGAGAGGGGCATAGAGTGAGAGGGAGAGAGAGGGGAATATAGTGAGGGGAACAGAGAGAGAGAGAGAGATAAAGAAAGAGCGAGCGAAAGAGAGAGAGAGAGAGAGAAAGAGAGAGATGAGACGTCATTCCCTGCGGCCTAGGTACTGACAGCTGCGACCCCTACAGCTCTGCATGTTACACCATCTCTCTCTCGCTCTCTGTTCTTTCTCTATTCTCTCTCTTTCTCTCTCCATCCCTTTTCCCCTTTCTCTATGGACTTTTGTATCTATCTTTGAACAACCAAAAAGTACAATGTCTTTTGAAAACAGATGATTCTTTGAATCTGTTGAATTTTTCTGGATCCACCATTCTCACAGGAGACACGTGTTTTAACACAACAGGGTAATCACTCATCATCATGCATGTCACAGTTAACAACACCTTGGCCTTATTACCTAATCACGCATCTATCTTGACATTATTACATATTCTACAATATGCTGTCACCTAAACCCCAACCTACAATCATATCAAGTACTGCCATCGAGGACTGCCTGTCATAGGTCAGGGGTCACCGTTGAGTGTACTCCCTGAGGGTGCCACTGGAGGGCACCCTTATGTCCAGGTGAGGCTGATTGGGCTTATTGGGTTCACCTGGTGTATGACTATTTAGGTCCTCTGTGGACTGGGCCGGTTGCTCAGGTCTCTTGTTTTGTTTAGTGATTCATGTGCCAGTGCGTTGTTGTTTAAGCGTCAGTAAATGTTCTGGATTTATCCTCACCTCTGCCTACTGTGTTTCTCTGCACCTTGGTCCAAGTTTGTACGGGACTTATTGTCACACTGCCATCAAGGACTGCCATTAAGGACTGCCATTAAGGACTGCACCAGTGTGACTCAAAAACAGCAGTCTATTTCTATACCATATCAGCCGCAACATGGCAGGCTGACCTTTGTGCCTGGGGGGCAGTGAGAGAGAGCATGTCATCTGCCCCTCAGTGCCTCAGGCTGATGTATGGACATCAGGGAGAATAACAGGCTGATGTATGGGCATCAGGGAGAATAACAGGCTGATGTATGGGCATCAGGGAGAATAACAGGCTGATGTATGGGCATCAGGGAGAATAACAGGCTGATGTATGGACATCAGGGAGAATAACAGGCTGATGTATGGGCGTCAGGGATAATAACAGGCTGATGTATGGACATCAGGGAGAATAACAGGCTGATGTATGGGCATCAGGGAGAATAACAGGCTGATGTATGGGCATCAGGGAGAATAACAGGCTGATGTATGGGCATCAGGGAGAATAACAGGCTGATGTATGGACATCAGGGAGAATAACAGGCTGATGTATGGGCATCAGGGAGAATAACAGGCTGATGTATGGGCATCAGGGAGAATAACAGGCTGATGTATGGATATCAGGGAGAATAACAGGCTGATGTATGGGCATCAGGGAGAATAACAGGCTGATGTATGGGCATCAGGGAGAATAACAGGCTGATGTATGGGCATCAGGGAGAATAACAGGCTGATGTATGGGCATCAGGGAGAATAACAGGCTGATGTATGGGCATCAGGGAGAATAACAGGCTGATGTATGGGCATCAGGGAGAATAACAGGCTGATGTATGGGCATCAGGGATAATAACAGGCTGATGTATGGGCATCAGGGAGAATAACAGGCTGATGTATGGGCATCAGGGATAATAACAGGCTGATGTATGGGCATCAGGGAGAATAACAGGCTGATGTATGGGCATCAGGGATAATAACAGGCTGATGTATGGGCATCAGGGAGAATAACAGGCTGATGTATGGGCATCAGGGATAATAACAGGCTGATGTATGGGCATCAGGGAGAATAACAGGCTGATGTATGGGCATCAGGGATAATAACAGGCTGATGTATGGGCATCAGGGATAATAACAGGCTGATGTATGGGCATCAGGGAGAATAACAGGCTGATGTATGGGCATCAGGGATAATAACAGGCTGATGTATGGGCATCAGGGAGAATAACAGGCTGATGTATGGGCATCAGGGATAATAACATTAGGTAATGAGGGAATGTTAATGACTGATGGTTTACTTCATAGTATGATTAGAAAATGTGTTTTAACCTGTAGGATGTTTTTATAGAGTAGGCCTAGACAGAATTGTGGTCATTTATGGACTTGGAGGTGACAATGAACATTTTAAGACTTTTTTTTTCAACCTTTTTATAAAAGGTAGGATAAAATGACATGTTAGGCCTACAAGGCTGGTTGTATTACACATACCTTGTTATTTTATGTTTGTGTATTATAATGTGTAGCTAGAATCCAATCAAAGTGAGTCAATGCTGATTTCTTTATTTTCTGTGTCACCACCAGCATCCTCTCTTCTCCTCTCTCTACCAGAGTGTTGCACAACTAGCCGCTGCTGTAGCCGACAAGTGTAAAGACAAGCGGCTCTATTTTTAGCTCAGCTGACACTGAGAAAGTCAATTACAATTTTCTCATCTGCGGCTTTAAATAGCAGCCCAGCAGTTCGTTTAATCCCCCATCCGCTGGTTTGTTCCTCCGTATGGCTACTTGTTATTATAATTGGAGTAGGCTAAACTAACAACCCACGCTACCGCTAGGTTAGATTAGCACCTGTTTAACTGGACTAAAATAGGCTGAACTACCCATCTACGCTAACCGCTACCGCTAGGTTAGATTAGAACCTGTATAAGTGGACTAAATTATGCTAAACCACCCCACTCTGTTCACTGCTACCACTAGGTTAGATTAGCACCTGTTTAAGTGGACTAAAATAGGCTGAACTACCCATCTACGCTAACCGCTACCGCTAGGTTAGATTAGAACCTGTATAAGTGGACTAAATTATGCTAAACCACCCCACTCTGTTCACTGCTACCACTAGGTTAGATTAGCACCTGTTTAAGTGGACTAAAATAGGCTGAACTACCCATCTACGCTAACCGCTACCGCTAGGTTAGATTAGAACCTGTATAAGTGGACTAAATTATGCTAAACCACCCCACTCTGTTCACTGCTACCACTAGGTTAGATTAGCACCTGTTTAACTGGACTAAAATAGGCTGAACTACCCATCTACGCTAACCGCTACCGCTAGGTTAGATTAGAACCTGTATAAGTGGACTAAATTATGCTAAACCACCCCACTCTGTTCACTGCTACCACTAGGTTAGATTAGCACCTGTTTAAGTGGACTAAATTAGGCTAGGCTACCCCCTCCGCTAACCGCTACCGCTAGTTTCTGATTAGCAATCACACTGTACACATCCATTACTCTGCTTGCTTGCCAACCTGTCTCCCAAGTGCCCAGGGATTATGTTATAGTTGTTTAGACACCCCAGTCAAAGTTTTACGGTCAACACACTAGCATAAACCAATTGTCCTAGTCAAATATGGCATTTCAGGAAATGGAATCCCCCGACCAATGTTGCCAATGGCTATTTTGGAGAGGGTGTTGTTTTCTTTCTGTGTGTGTGGATATGCATGTGTGTAAATATGTTTTTTAGTGTCAGTTGGAATGGGTGGGTGTTGGGTTGGAAGATCGTAGAATGTGATAGCAAACCAGGGTGGACAGCGATGACCTCTGGCTACAGATCTATTTCCTCCTGCACTGACTGTCATTTCCATGGATGCCTAGCTGGGTTATCTGGGTTCCTCTCTGCCCCTGAGTTGCAGGACTACGCTGCTCTGACTGTCAAAGTCGAGGGGATGGATCTTTGTTGGTCTTGATCAATTCTGGTTCAGAGTGAGAGAGAGTATCAATGAATTGGCGAGTGCACTAGAAAAGTCTGCAGCACCCGGCCTCACCCTACTAGAATCTGAAGACAAATGTTTACTGTTTGCTGATGATCTGGTGCAGCACCTAGATATTCTGCACAGATTCTGTCAGATCTGGGCCCTGACAGTAAATCTCAGTAAGACAAAAATAATGGTGTTCCAAAAAAGGTCCAGTTGCCAGGACCACGAATACAAATTCCACCTGGACACCGTTTCCCTAGAGCACACAAAAACTATACATACCTCGGCCTAAATATCAGCACCACAGGTAACTATACATACCTCGGCCTAAACATCAGCGCCACAGGTAACTATACATACCTCGCCTAAACATCAGCAGGTAACTATACATACCTCGGCCTAAACATCAGCACCACAGGTAACTATACATACCTCGGCCTAAACATCAGCACCACAGGTAACTATACATACCTCGGCCTAAACATCAGCACCACAGGTAACTATACATACCTCATCAGCACCACAGGTAACTATACATACTAAACATCAGCGCCACAGGTAACTATACATACCTCGGCCTAAACATCAGCGCCACAGGTAACTATACATACCTCGGCCTAAATATCAGCACCACAGGTAACTATACATACCTCGGCCTAAACATCAGCGCCACAGGTAACTATACATACCTCGGCCTAAACATCAGCGCCACAGGTAACTATACATACCTCGGCCTAAATATCAGCACCACAGGTAACTATACATACCTCGGCCTAAACATCAGCGCCACAGGTAACTTGAACAGAGCTGTGAATGAACTGACAAACAAGGCAAGAAGGGCCTTCTATGCCATCAAAAGGAACATAAAATTTGACATGCCAATTAGGGTTTGCCTAAAAATACTTGAATCAGTTATAGAACCCATTGCCCTTTATGGTTGTGAGGTCTGGGGTCCGCTCACCAACCAATAATTCACAAAATGGGACAAACACCAAATTGAGACACTGCATGCAAAATTCTGCAAAAATATCCTCAGTGTAAAACACCAAATAATGCATGCAGAGCAGAATTAGACCGAATCCCGCTAAATATTATTAAAATCCAGAAAGAGCCTTTAAATTCTACAACCACCTAATAGGAAGCTATTCCCAAACCTTCCACAACAAAGCCATCACCTACTGAGAGATGAACCTGGAGAAGAGTCCCCTAAGCAAGCTGGTCTGGGGCTCTTTTCACAAACACAAACAGACCCCACAGAGCCCCAGGACAGCAACACAGTTATACCCAACCAAATCATGAAAAAACAAAAAGATAAATTCTTGACACATTGGAAAGAATTAACCAAAAAACAATGCAAACTAGAATTCTATTTGGCCCTAAACAGAGAGTACTGACCCAAAATTAAGGAAAGCTTTGACTATGTACAGACTCAGTGAGCATAGCCTTGCTATTGAGAATACAGGCTATGTACACACAAAAGGAGGTGGAAACTGAGCTGCACTATCTTTATGAGGTTTTAATATTGTTAATATTTTTTTTGCATTAATTCAGCATGGTTACAGGGTTAATTCCGTGTGGTTACAGGGTTAATTCAGCATGGTTACAGGGTTAATTCAGCATGGTTACAGGGTTAATTCAGCATGGTTACAGGGTTAATTCAGCATGGTTACAGGGTTAATTCCGTGTGGTTACAGGGTTAATTCCATGTGGTTACAGGGTTAATTCCATGTGGTTACAGGGTTATTTCCATGTGGTTACAGGGTTAATTCCGTGTGGTTACAGGGTTAATTCCGTGTGGTTACAGGGTTAATTCAGCATGGTTACAGGGTTAATTCAGCATGGTTACAGGGTTAATTCCATGTGGTTACAGGGTTATTTCCATGTGGTTACAGGGTTAATTCCATGTGGTTACAGGGTTATTTCCATGTGGTTACAGGGTTATTTCCATGTGGTTACAGGGTTAATTCAGCATGGTTACAGGGTTAATTCAGCATGGTTACAGGGTTATTTCCATGTGGTTACAGGGTTAATTCCATGTGGTTTTCAGGGTTAATTCCGTGTGGTTACAGGGTTATTTCCATGTGGTTACAGGGTTAATTCAGCATGGTTACAGGGTTAATTCAGCATGGTTACAGGGTTAATTCCGTGTGGTTACAGGGTTAATTTCGTGTGGTTACAGGGTTAATTCAGCATGGTTACAGGGTTAATTCAGCATGGTTACAGGGTTAATTCAGCATGGTTACAGGGTTAATTCCATGTGGTTACAGGGTTATTTCCATGTTGTTACAGGGCTAATTCCATGTGGTTACAGGGTTATTTCCATGTGGTTACAGGGTTATTTCCATGTGGTTACAGGGTTAATTCAGCATGGTTACAGGGTTAATTCAGCATGGTTACAGGGTTATTTCCATGTGGTTACAGGGTTAATTCCATGTGGTTACAGGGTTAATTCCATGTGGTTACAGGGTTATTTCCATGTGGTTACAGGGTTAATTCAGCATGGTTACAGGGTTAATTCAGCATGGTTACAGGGTTAATTCCGTGTGGTTACAGGGTTAATTCCGTGTGGTTACAGGGTTAATTCCGTGTGGTTACAGGGTTAATTCAGCATGGTTACAGGGTTAATTCAGCATGGTTACAGGGTTAATTCCATGTGGTTACAGGGTTATTTCCATGTGGTTACAGGGTTAATTCAGCATGGTTACAGGGTTAATTCAGCATGGTTACAGGGTTAATTCAGCATGGTTACAGGGTTAATTCCATGTGGTTACAGGGTTAATTCTGTGTGGTTACAGGGTTAATTCCGTGTGGTTACAGGGTTAATTCAGCATGGTTACAGGGTTAATTCCATGTGGTTACAGGGTTAATTCCTTGTGGTTACAGGGTTAATTCCGTGTGGTTACAGGGTTAATTCCGTGTGGTTACAGGGTTAATTCAGCGTGGTTACAGGGTTAATTCCGTGTGGTTACAGGGTTAATTCCATGTGGTTACAGGGTTAATTCCATGTGGTTACAGGGTTAATTCCGTGTGGTTACAGGGTTAATTCAGCATGGTTACAGGGTTATTTCCATGTGGTTACAGGGTTAATTCCGTGTGGTTACAGGGTTAATTCAGCATGGTTACAGGGTTAATTCAGCATGGTTACAGGGTTAATTCAGCATGGTTACAGGGTTATTTCCATGTGGTTACAGGGTTAATTCCGTGTGGTTACAGGGTTAATTCAGCATGGTTACAGGGTTAATTCAGCATGGTTACAGGGTTAATTCAGCATGGTTACAGGGTTAATTCTGCATGGTTATTTAGAATTTAAGGCACACTTAACCAGCATGGCTACCACAGCATTCTGCAGCAATACACCATCCCTTCTGGTTTGGGTTTAGTGGGAATATCATTTGTTTTTCAACAGGACAATGACCCAACACACCTCCAGGATGTGTAAGGACTATTTTGACCAAGAAGGAGAGTGATGGTGTGCTGCATCAGATGACCTGGCCTACACAATCACCCGACCTCAACCAAATTGAGATGGTTTGGGATGAGTTGGACCGCAGAGTGAAGGAAAAGCAGCCAACAAATGCTAAGCATATGTGGGAACTCTTTCAAGACTGTTGGAAAAGCATTCCAGGTGAAGCTGGAATGTTAGAATGCCAAGAGTGTGTAAAGCTGTCATCAAGTCAAAGGGTGGCTCATTTGAAGAATCTAAAATCTGAACTAGATTTTGATTTGTTTCACACTTTCTTTGGTTACTACATGATAAATGTGTTATTTCATAGGTTTAATGTCTTCACTATTATTCCACAATGTATAAAATAGTAAAAATAAAGAGAAGCGCTTGAGTGGGTAGGTGTGTTTAAACTTTTGACTGGTACTGTACGTGTTTTTACAACTCCAGTTTAACGACTAAAGAGTGATTGACAGTGAAACAGCTATAGAGTAAAACTCCAATAAGAAAAGCAAAACAGAGATATTGTACATTCCACAATGAAGGGTTGATAACACAATCATGTCTGCAATAGTATGCTTTTTCTAATGCCATTTCCAGCTACAATATAGATGATATTTCAATCCATTTGTTTACCTCTGATGCTTTTGAGAGAAAGGCTGTGTGGGCGATTTGCACAAACAATACACACGTGAATCGATGGATTTCCTGAGCTGGTTAGAAACATGACCGGTGGATATTGAGAATGTAAACAACTGTATTTGTTTTCCAAGGCTTAGACAAATTTATGCTCTCTCTCAGTGGATTTGGCAAATGTTATCCCCATTTTCCTGATTATTGCGTTGGAGAGAGACCAGGAGAAAGAGAAAAAAAAGAGAGAGTGGAACAAGAGAGGGAGAGCGAGAGAGGGAGAGAGAGAGAGAGAGAGAGAGAGACAGAGACAGGGAGAGGGAGACAGAGAGAGAGAGAGAGAGAGAGAGAGAGAGAGAGAGAGAGAGAGAGAGAGACAGAGAGAGAGAGAGAGAGAGAGAGAGAGAGAGAGACAGAGAGAGAGACAGAGAGAGAGAGAGACAGAGAGAGAGAGAGAGAGAGAGACAGAGAGAGAGAGAGAGAGAGAGAGAGAGAGAGAGAGAGAGAGAGAGAGAGAGACAGAGAGAGAGAGAGAGAGAGAGAGAGAGAGAGAGAGAGAGAGAGAGGTGAATTGCAGCTTGAGTGGAGACACTAAGGGTACTGCTTGGTATTGGGATCTCTATACAGTACTTCAGCCTTCTTCAGAGCAACACAGAGAAATTTAAACGCTGCCCTTATGATGACAGTAATAAATAGTAGACCTGCTTCCGCTCCTCGATGAGAGCCATGTCTGTCTATGTACATTAAGAACAAGCTCTTTCCATTTCATAGACTGACCAGGTGAATCCTGATGAAAGCTATGATCCCTTATTATCCCTTGTTAAATCCACTTCAATCAGTGTAGATGAAGGGACAGGTTAAATAAGGATTTTTAAGCCTTGAGACAACATGGATTGTGTACAGTCTGTGTGCCATTCAGAGGGTGAATGGGCACGACAAAAGATTGAAGTGCCTTTGAATGAGGTATGGTAGTAGGTGCCAGGCGCACCGGTTTGAGTGTGTCAAGAACTGCAACGCTGCTGGGTTTTTCACACTCAACAGTTTCCCGTGTGTATCAAGAATGGTTCACCACCCCAAGGACTTCCAGCCAACTTGACACAACTGTGGGAAACATTGGAGTCAACATGGGCCAGCATCCCTGTGGAACACTTTCAACACCTTGTAGAGTCCATGCCCCGATGAATTGAGGCTGTTCTGAGGGAAAAAAGTTGGTCCAACTCAATATTAGGAAGGTGTTCTTAGTGTTTTGTAGACTCAGTGTATATATATATACACACACACGTGCACGTAGGCGAGCATTCACACACACTCACTAGATCAAGGTCCCCAGAACATCAATATATGTCTTCCTTGGTGCTTGGAGCCAGAGCACGCTGCTTAGACCACTGCACCACCGCAGTCCACATTGCTCTAGCAAACCGTGAGAAAACTTGATGACACTTGGTAATAGTGCGTTGTTTGTAATTGAAGCCTTCCCCAAAACAATAGCCCTGATCTTAACCACTCAGAATTAACGCCTAAACTGTTAAACTTTGATTTTTTTCAGTTTTATTCCTGTAACAGCACAGAATTAACCTTGTAACCATGCATTTTTTAATGCATAAAAATAGACATTCATCCATAATACGTCCAGTTTAAAATACAGCACACACACCACCCAAGGGCCAAAATAAATTCTGTTAAAGCCTTGTGATTTATAACAAGCAACAACAAGCCAGCGACATGGGAATTATCCCCCATTGAGTGTGTGTGTGTGTGTGTGTGTGTGTGTCTGCAATACATATGGGAAAAGTGGAGGATGAAAAAGAATTGAAGACTATGAGTGTGTCCTGAATGGTACCATGCCCTCTACATAGTGCACTACCGTAGACTAGAGCCACATGGGGCCTTGGTCTAAAGTACTACACTATATAGGGAATACAGTGAGCTCCAAAAGTGTTGGGAAAGTGACACGTTGTTTTGTCATTTTGTCACTGTACTCCAGCACTATGAAATGATACAATGACTATGAGGTTAACATGCAGACTGTCAGCTTTACTTTAAGGGTGTTTTCAACCATAACGGGTGAACCGTTTAGAAAGTACAGTACTTGTTGTACATAGACCCCCATTTCAGGGGACCAGAAGTATTGGGACTAATTCACTTTTGTGACTTGAAGTAGTCAAAAGTTAAGTATTTGGTCCCATATTCTTAGCTTCTTGATTACATCAAGTGTGTGACTTCAATCTTGTTGGATGTGTTTGCTGGTTGTTTTGGTTGTGTTTCAGATGATTCTGTGCCCAATAGAAATTAATGGTAAATAATATATTGTGTCATTTTGGACAAATTTGTATTGTAAATAAGAATAGAATATTCACCCGATATGGATGAAAATTCCTTAAAATTAAAGCTGACAGTCTGCACTTAACCTCATGGTCATTGTATCGTTTCAAATCCAAAGTGCTGGAGTAGAGAGCCAAAATAACCAAAATGACACAACTGATTCAAATGATCAAAGCTGGATGAAAACCACAAACCAAAATGTGCACCCAGTCCTCCTCCAGTCAGGCTATAAGTCATACAGTATGATACTCCAGTCCTCCTCCAGTCAGACTATAAGTCATACAGTATGATACTCCAGTCCTCCTCCAGTCAGACTATAAGTCATACAGTATGATACTCCAGTCCTCCTCCAGTCAGACTATAAGTCATACAGTATGATACTCCAGTCCTCCTCCAGTCAGACTATAAGTCATACAGTATGATACTCCAGTCCTCCTCCAGTCAGACTATAAGTCATACAGTATGATACTCCTCCTCCAGTCCTCCTCCAGTCAGACTATACAGTCAGTACAGTATAAGATACAGTATGATACCAGTCCTCCTCCAGTCAGACTATAAGTCATACAGTATGATACTCCAGTCCTCCTCCAGTCAGACTATAAGTCATACAGTATGATACTCCAGTCTTCCTCCAGTCAGACTATAAGTCATACAGTATGATACTCCAGTCCTCCTCCAGTCAGACTATAAGTCATACAGTATGATACCCCAGTCCTCCTCCAGTCAGACTATAAGTCATACAGTATGATACTCCAGTCCTCCTCCAGTCAGACTGTAAGTCATACAGTATGATACTCCAGTCCTCCTCCAGGTCCGGAGTCCCTGGCGACGATCCCCGGTTCGTAGCCTCTGGCGACGATCCACGGTCCGGTTCCACGGAAGCGAAGGGATCCACGAGCGGAGCAGGGTCTACGTCCCAAACCGGAGCCGCCACCGAGGCTAGATGCCCACCCGGACCCTCCCCCATAGAGTCAGGTTTTGCGGCCGGAGTCCGCACCTTTCCGCACCTTTATTCTCTATTTTGGTTAGGTCAGGGTGTGACTAGGGTGGGTACTCTAGTTTTGTATTTCTATGTTGGCCTGGTATGGTTCCCAATCAGAGGCAGCTGTCATTCGTTGTCTCTGATTGGGGATCATATTTAGGCAGCCTTTCCCCACCTGTTGTTTGTGGGATCTTGTTTTTGTGTAGTGCCTGTTAGTATTGCATTTGCTTCACGTTTCGTTTCTGTCTGTATTTGTTTTTGGTGATTTTCATTTATTAAAATTATGTGGAACTCTACGCACACTGCGCCTTGGTCCATTCAGTATAACGATACAGTGCCTTCAGAAAGTATTCATACCCCTTGACTTAATTCACATTTTGTTGTTACAGCCTGAATTCAAAATAGATTAAATTGATTGTATTTTTATCTCACCCATCTACACACAATACACCATAATGACAAAATGAAAACATTTTTGGAAAAAAAATAGAAAATTAAATACAGAAATATCTTATTTACACAAGTATTCACACCCCTGAGTCAATACTTTGTAGAAGCACCTTTGGCAGCGATGACAGTCGCAAGCCTTTCTGGGTAAGTCTCTAAGAGCTTTGCACACCTGGATTTGAACAATATTTGCGCATTATTCTTTTGTAAATTCTTCAAGCTCTGTCAGGCTGGTTATGGATCAATGCTAGACAGCCATTTTCAAGTCTTGCCATAGCTTTTCAAGCTGATTAAAGTCAAAATTGTAACTAGGTCTCTCAGGAACATTCAATGTCATCTTGTTAAGCAACTCCAGTGTATATTTGGCCTTGTGTTTTAGGTTATTGTCCTGCTGAAAGGTTCATTTGTCTCCCAGTGTCTATTGGAAAACTCTAGGATTTTGTCTGTGCTTAGCTCTATTCTGTTTCTTTCAATCGTAACTTCCCAGTCCTTACCAATGACAAGCATACCCATAACATGATGCAGCCTCTACCATGCTTGAAAATATGAAGTGATGTTTTCTTGGAATTGCCCCAAATATAACATTTTATATTCAGGACATACATTTTATTTCTTTGCCATATTGCTGGCTGTTTTAATTTAGTCCATTATTGTTGTACAACTGAATGCCTTTCGCGTTTAATCCAACCCTTCTGAATCAGAGAGGTGCATGGGGTTGCCACAATCGACATCCACGTCTACGGCGCCTAGGGAACAGTGGGTTAACTGCCTTGCTCAGGGGCAGAAAGAAAGTTTTTTACCTTGCCGGCTTGGTTACTGGCCCAACGCTCTAATCACTAGGCTACCTAACGCCCACTATTGAAAACAGGATGCATGTTTTGGGATATGTTTATTCTGTACAGGCTTCCTTATTTTCACTGTCAATTAGGTTAGTATTGTTGAGTAACTTCAGTTTTCTCTGATCACAGCCATTGGCCTCATGGAGACTGAGGTAGGAAGGATGCCTGTATCTTTGTAGCGACTGTGTGTATTGATACACTGTCCAAAGTGTAATTAATAACCCTTTTTTTTACCCATCTACCAATAGGTGCCCTTCTTTGCAAGGCTTTGGAAAACCTCCCTGGTATTTGTGGTTAAATTTGTGTTTGAAATTCACTGATCGACTGAGGGACCTTACAGATAATTGTATGTTTGGGATACAGAGATGAGGTGGTCAGTATTATTGCACACAGAGTCCACATGACTGATTTTCTTCAGGATCAGTGGGTCCCCTGTGGGAGGGTTGAGCTAACTTAGGCTAATGCTATTAGCATGAGGTTGTAAGTAACAAAAACGTTCCCCGGGACATAGACATACCTGATATTGGCAGAAAGCTTAAGTTCTTGATAATCTAACTGCACTGTCCAAGTTACAGTAGCTACTACAGTGAAAAAATACCACACGCACGCCACACACAGGCACACATAGACACACACACTCGTAGAGAATGCAAAGCCTGTACCTTCATTAAATAATGAAGTGTTCTTGGCAACATGAACTGTATGCTGCTTGCTGTACTAGGGGCTGTCTCTCTGTCTGTCTGTCTGTCTGTCTGTCTGTCTGTCTGTCTGTCTGTCTGTCTGTCTGTCTGTCTGTCTGTCTGTCTGTCTGTCTGTCTGTCTGTCTGTCTGTCTGTCTGTCTGTCTGTCTGTCTGTCTGTCTGTCTGTCTGTCTGTCTGTCTGTCTGTCTGTCTGTCTGTCTGTCTGTCTCTCTCTCTCTCTCTCTCTCTCTCTCTCTCTCTCTCTCTCTCTCTCTCTCTCTCTCTCTCTCTCTGTCTCTGTCTCTCTCCCTCTCCCCTCCCTCTGTCTCTCTCTCTGTCTCTGTCTCTCTCCCTCTCTCTCTCTCTCTGTCTCTGTCTCTCTCTCTCTCAACATTATCTCTCTCAATGTATTCTATCTAGAGTGGAAAACCCCCTCAGCTCAACATGATGTAGTTATCGCAATGTATTCTATGTAGAGTGGAGACCTCCCTCAGCTCAACATTATGTAGTTATATCAATGTATTCTATCTAGAGTGGAAAACCTCCCTCAGCTCAACATGATGTAGTTATATCAATGTATTCTATGTAGAGTGGAAACCTCCCTCAGCTCAACATGATGTAGTTATATCAATGTATTCTATCTAGAGTGGAAAACCTCCCTCAGCTCAACATTATGTGCTTATCTGAGTTCATTCTGAGTGAACCAGGTAAATCACATGGGGTACCTGGTAGTCATGATACAGTAACTCACACTGCCACCTACTGGTTGACAATGTAAGTACCACTATCTCTTGTCCAAGCAGGATTACACCTGTGGAACAGTAGCATTAACATTGTAAAAAATTATAGTTTCACAAAAATAAAACAAGCATCAGATAATCAATGTTATATAGCTCATTGCCAATTCACTGATTTGTATGCTCTTCTTTAAAGTGTCCTCTTTCTTTTCCTCCTAGTTTATCTCTCTCTCCATCTGTCTCTCCATCCCTCTCTCGCTCCATGTTCGATCCACACTGAGTCACGGGTCAGATAGAGCAGAGATTGCAAGACAGAAACTACCCGGTAAATTGGCTCCAGTCCACAAACCCCAGATCGATCAATATGAGATACTGTAGGCCAATACCTAATGACCCAATATTTTATATCATCTGCCACTATGGAAGTGATTGAATGTCATCACAGTTCAATGTCATAATATTATAGTTTGTCTTGGCACAATGTTTTATGGACTAACAATATTCAAAATACATATATATATATGTACAGTATGCTGCACATTCTACAAATGTGTAGAATACATATCATTTCATACTCGCTACAGGATGGTAAACTTGAAACAACTAGTTGTTATTAGCATTGTTATACTGTGACACTATTGACTGTAATACCACACAAATATCTCTCTCACTTTATCATCGCTTCCAAATGTACCTTTAGGCTTGAGGGAGTTTATCTCTACCCAATCAGCACGACAGTCCTTTCCTCCTTGTTAGCGGTCAGCACCATGGTCCGGTTGAACCCGCTAACAACCCCTCTCTGCCATCATATTGATTGAGACATAAGACGAGTCATTAAAGTCCCATTCCACTGCTGTTATTGTGAAACCATTTAGGTGAGAGAGGGCAACGCACGCTTCGGTGTTGACACCGTCTTCTAGTGAATGGAGAGAGGAGAGGGCCCACTGCCTGGAACCAAGCCAAGGTACTCTGTTATTCTGTGGACTCAGAACATCTGTGAGTCTGCTGGACCATTAGAGAGAGAGAGAGAGACGGAGTGTAAAGGATAATCCATTCACCCAGTACCCAGAGATACTAAAAGGGTACCATTGATTGTGCTGTGCAGACATGTCTACCAAGCTAAGCTAGAATGGTAACCTCAAACGGGCACCCTGCCACCCTCTGGCCTTGTAGTAGTGGTAGTGGTGATGGAGGATAGATGGACTGGGCTGAGGGACAGGACCAGGCCGTCTGGAAGTCCAGAGGGACGTAGGCCTTGTTTCAGTCTCTATCCAGTGTCGATTTCTCAGCTGAACGATACAATCTCATCTTGTTCACGCTGTGTCTGGCTAAATTGTCATGCCTCATTCCTGGCTCACCCTGTGACACGGGCTTAGACTGGAGAACAGTCAGGGACATAGACGGATATAGAGAGACAAGTGCACAGACTCAAACACACAAACAGATAGGCAGACCGATGCACCCATGCACATGCATGCACTAACACGCTTTGTTCGGAGTTATGTTCCAAGTCGAGTGGTTTAATCTGTGGTTTAATCCGTGTTAGTCTGTGTCAGGTGGCGTTCAGATGCACTGAATCTGTGAGAAACACACTTCACCTTCTCTTCTTTCATCTTCTCTTCTTTACACACCTCCTTTCACTCCTATCACGTTTGACTCCGCTCCATGAATTCCATTCCAGCCATTACAATTTGCCCGTCCTCCTATAGCTCCTCCCACCAGCCTCCTTTGCATTGGGGAGATGACAAGAAAAGGTTGCGGGAACTCCTTGGAGCTGCTTACCAAAATAAAAGTCCTGCACATGCGCCATGTGTGGTCAAACAAGGAATCACATTTGGCGGATTCTTATTTTGACATGAGGTAAGCAGAGAAGAGGTGGGTCTTCAACAGACCCACGTTTGGAAAGCCTGTTTAATAATGCAACCCTTTAGATACACTACATGACCAAAAGTATGTGGACAACTGCTCGTCAAACACCTCATTCCAAAATAATGGGCATGTGATTTGGTCCCCTCTTTGTTGCTATAACAGCCTCCACTCTTCTGGGAAAGCTTTCCACTAGATGTTAGAACATTGCTTCCAATCAGCCACAAGAGCATTAGTGAGGTTGGGCGCTGATCTTGGGCAATTAGGCCTGGCTCGCAGTCGGTGTTCAAATTCATCCCAAAGGTGTCCAACGGGGTTGAGGTCAGGGCTCTGTGCAGGCCAGTCAAGTTCTTCCACACCGATCTCGAAAAACCATTTCTGTATGGACCTCGGTTTGCTCACAGGGGCATTGTCATGCTGAAACAGGAAAGGGCCTTCCCCAAACTGTTGCCACAAAGAAGCACAGAATCATCTGGAATGTCATTGTATGCTGTAGCGTTAAGATTTCCCTTCACTGGAACTAAGGGGCCTTAGCCCGAACCATGAAAAACTGCCCCTGACAATTATTCCTCCTCCACCAAACTTTACAGTTGGAGCTATGCATTGAGGCAGGTAGTGTTCTCCTTGCATCCGCCAAACCTATATTCGCTCGTCAGACTGCCAGATGGTGAAGCGTGATTAATCACTCCAAAGAGCTATTCAGTAAGGCCATTCTACTGCTAATATTTGTCAATGAAGATTGCATGGCTGTGTGCTCGATTCTATACACCTGGCAGCAACGGGTGTGGCTGAAATAGCCAAATCCACTTGAAGGGGTGTCCACATACTTTGAATAGATAGTGTATTTTGTCACATATTCCCCCATCAAATTCTGTCAACTCAGGAGGTTCATTGAAATTCCGTTTCCAGAATTGAAAATTATAATTGAAAATCCAAGTCCTTTTTAAATTATTGAATCAGAGGTTCAGTTCTGCTGAATGAATTGACGTGTGTGTGTGCTAAGTTGCAGGTTCCTGTGTTAATGAAGACATCAGGATGATCTCGGTTTTCAACGTACCAATGTTTTGTGGTCCAGAGAAGCAGAGAAACAAGATTCTCTGGTCTGATGAACCCAAGATGGACCTCTTTGGCCTCAATGCCAAGTTCAAGTCTGGAGGAAACCTGGCACTATCCCTACGGTGAAGCATGATGGGGGCAGCATCATGCTGTGGGGATGTTTTTCAGCGACAGGGACTGGGAAAATAGTTAGGATTGAGGGAAAGGTGAACAGAGCAAATTACAGAGAGATCCTTGATGAAAACCTGTTCCAGAGTGCTCAGTACCTCAGACTGGGGAGAAGGTTCACTTCCAACAGGACAAGGACCCTAAGCACACAGCCAAGACAACACAGGATTGGCTTTGGGACAAGTCTCTGAACATCCTTGAGTGGCCCAGCCAGAGCCCAGACTTGAACCCATCGAACATGTCTGGAGAGACCTGAAACTAGCTGTGCAGCAACGCTCCCCATCCAACCAGACAGAGCTTTAGAGGATCTGTAGAGAAGAATGGGAGAAATTCCAAAATACAGGTGTGCCAAGCTTGTCATACCCAAGACGACTTGAAGGTGTAATCGCTGTCAAAGGTGCTTTAACAAAGTACTGAGTAAAGGGTCTGAATACCTACATACAAATGTGTTATTCTGTTTTTTTTTAACCTGTTTTCATTTTGTCATTATGGGATATTGTCACGACTTCCGCCGAAGTCGTCCCTTCTCCTTGTTCGGGTGGTGTTCGGCGGGTGACGTCACCGGCTTTCTAGTCACTACTGATCAATTTTTCTGTTTTGTTTTGTTTCGTTTTGTTTAGTCTGATTACACACACACCTGTTTTACTTTCCCTCATTACATTCCCTATTTAACCATCTGACATACATTTCTGTTCTGTCCATGATATTTCATGTTGTTAAGTGGTTGTGTTTGTGTTAGAGTTGTGTTGTATGTTCCTATTTGGAATTTAGCTTTATTCTTTGAGTAAACTCAGTTGGATTACTCCATACCTGTGTCCGGCGCCTGACTCCGCTTTCACTCTGCACCCAATCGCTGACAGGTATTGTGTGTACTGTAGATTGATGAGGAAAAAAACGATTTAATCCATTTTAGAATGAGGTTGTAATGTAACACAATGCAGAAAAACTCAAGGGGTCTGAACACTTTCCGAATGCACTGTATTTGCAGAAGAAATCCATTCAAATATATTTTGTGGCTGTTGGCGAGTGTGTTGTATTAATCTAAGTTGTGTTGTTGCAACAGGCCTGTGTGGCATATGGCTTGTTTATTAAAAGGCCTACTGTATAAAGGCCTACTGTAGATCCTCAAAGTTCTACAGCTTCACCATCGAGAGCATCCTGACCGGTTGCACCACCGCCTAGTGTGGCAACTGCTCGGCATCTGATGGTAAGGTGCTATAGAGGGTAGTGAATATGGCCCAGTATATCACTGGGGCCAAGCTTCTTACCATCCTGGACCTATATAATAGTTGGTGTCAGAGCCCATAAAATTGTCAGAGACTCCAGTCACCCAAGACATAGACTGTTTTCTCTGCTACCGCACGACAAGTGATACCGGAGCGCCAAGTCTAGGACCAAAAAAGCTCCTTAACACTCAAAATGAAGTAAAAAAAGGAAACACTACAGCCAGAGTCTTCAGAACAGCATTAGGAGGCTAAACATCACAGCCACAACCCACCCATGGCTTTGAGCAAGAAATTGACTGCCAGTTAGTTAAATAAAATTGATATGTGGAGAGTCATTGTGGGAGGTTCCTTTACAAACTTGTTCTGTGCTGTGAAGTTAATCTGAATATGTGCTTCATATTATCACGTAGGCAGGAGGCCTTTTCTCATATGCGTGTTCTGCTGCAGCCTACATTGATTTATTAGATTTTTTTTTTTAAACTTTATTTAACCAGGCAAGTCAGTTAAGAACAAATTCTTGTTTTCAATGACAGCCTAGGAACAGTGGGTCAACTGCCTGTTCAGGGGCAGAACGACAGATTTGTACCTTGTCAGCTGGGGGATTTGAACTTGCAACCTTTCGGTAAACTAGTCCAACTCTCTAACCACTAGGCTACCCACAATATCTTCTGATATTCCAATATCTTCCAATATCTTCCGATGTTGTGGTATTTATTCTACTGCTACATTGATGTCTTGATGATATGGAACGTGGGACTTGTCAGTCCCTCTGCTGTGTCTGTGTGCAGATGGCGTGTGTTCTGCAACAACGTCTAAAAATTGCTGTACATTGATGTCTAGAAATTCGGACTTCTGCAGCCATACTCAAGTATGTGGGCACACTGCAGTGACATCCAAGATGCTTTGAATTAATCAGCACTTTGGAGAGTGCTGTCTGTTTCACCACCATAGATAGTGGGCTACTTGGCTGTTCACTCTGTCTGCTGCGCTGCTACGTTGTGTTTGCTCACTATGTGTTCTGGGACCTATCGATTTACAAATAAAGCACTGCATGCGGAGGTAGGATTTATCAGGCCACCAATGGTCGAAAAGAAGACTCTCAAATTATTCTGATTATTAGTGATCAAGTTAGAAAAATGAGTCAGTACGGCATTGTTTAATTGCCTAGTTATACAGTGCATTTGGAAAGTCTTTAGGTCCCTTCAGTGTTTCCACATTTCCACATTTAATCCAGGCCCTGCAGCATCTAGCTCCACTCCCTTTTCCCCAAGCACTCTCATTTGTTGACTCCTGTAACCGTAAAAGCCTTGGTTTCATGCATGTTAACATTAGAAGCCTCCGCCCTAAGTTTGTTTTATTCACTGCTTTAGCACACTCTGCCAACCCAGATGTCCTACCCGTGTCTGAATCCGGGCTTAGGAAGACCACCTAAAATCCTGAAATTTCCATCCCTAACTATAAGATTTTCCGACAAGATAGAACTGCCAAAGGGTGCGGAGTTGCAATCTACTGAAGAGATAGCCTGCAGAGTTCTGTCATACTATCCAGGTCTGTTCCCAAACAATTTATTATTCTACTTCTAAGAATTCACCTTTCCAGAAACAAGTTCTCACCGTTGCCGCTTGCTATAGACCACCCTCTGCCCCCAGCTGTGCCCTGGACACTGTATTGATTGTCCCCCATCTATCTTCCGAAATCATACTGTTAGGTGACCTAAACTGGGACATGCTTAAATATCACCCCGGCCTTCCTACAATCTATGCTAGATGACCTCAATCTCACAAAAATGATCAATTAACCTACCAGGTACAACCCAATTCCGTAAACATGGGCACGCTCATAGATATCATCCTGACCAACCTGCTCTCCAAATACACCTCTGCTGTCTTCAAACAGGATCTCAGCGATCACTGCCTCATTGCCTGCGTCCGTAATGGGTCTGCTGTCAAACGACCACCCCTCATCACTGTCAAACGCTCCCTAAAACACTTCAGCGAGCAGACCTTTCTAATCGACTTGGACCGGGTATCCTGGAAGGATATTAACCTCATTCCGTCAGTAGAGGATTCCTGGTTATTCTTTAAAAGTGATTTCCTCACCATCTTAAATAAGCATGCCCCATTCAAAAAATGTAGATCCAGGAACAGATATATCCCTTGGTTCACTCCAGACCTGACTGTCCTTGACCAGCACAAAAACATCCTGTGGTATACTGCAATAGCATCGAATAGCCCCCATGATATGCAACTTTTCAGGGAAGTTAGGAACCAAAATACACAGGCAGTTAGGAAAGCAAAGGCTAGCTTTTTCAAACAGAAATTTGCATCCTGTAGCACAAACTCCGAAAAGTTCTGGGACACTGTAAAGTTCATGGAGAATAAGAACACCTCCCAGCTGCCCACTGCACTGAGACTCGGAAACACTATCACCACCGATAAATCCACAATAATTGAGAATTTCAATAAGCATTTTTCTACGGCTGGCCATGCTTTCCACCTGGCTACCCCTAGGCTAATGGACATCATTTGAGTCAATTGGAGGTGTACCTGTGGATGTATTTCAAGGCCTACCTTCGAACTCAGTGCCTCTTTGCTTGACATCATGGGAAAATCAAAAGAAGACCTCAGAAATCAGCCAAGACCTCTGAAAAACATTGTAGACCTCCACAAGTCTGGCTCATCCTTGCGAGCAATTTCCAAACGCCTGAAAGTACCACGTTCATCTGTACAAACAATAGCATGGAAGTATAAACACCATGGGACCATGCAACCGTCATACCACTCAGGAAAGAGACGTGTTCTGTCTCCTAGAGATGAGCATACTTTGGTGTGAAAAGTGCAAATCAATCCCAGAACAATAGCAAAGGACCTTGAGAAGTTTCTGGAGGGAACAGGAACAAAACTATCTCTATCCACAGTAAAACGAGTCCTATTTTGACATAACCTGAAAGGCCGCTCAGCAAGGAATAAGCCTCTGCTCCAAAACCACCATAAAAAAAGCCAGACTACGATTTGCAGCTGCACATGGGGACAAAGATCGCACTATTTAGTGAAATGCCCTCTGGTCTGATGAAACAAAACTGGAACTGTTTGGCCATAATGACCATCGTTATGTTTGGAGGAAAAAGCGGAAGGACACCATCCCAATCGTGAAGCACAGGGGTGGCAGCATTATGTTGTGGGGGTGCTTTGCTGCAAGAAGGACTGGTGCACTTCTCAAGACATCAGTCAGGAGGTTAAAAGTTGGTCTTCCACTTGGTCTTCCAAATGGACAATGACCCCAAGCATACTCACAAATTTGTCGCAAAATGGCTTAAGGACAGCAAAGTCAAGGTATTGGAGTGGCCATCACATAGCCCTGACCTCAATCCAATAGAAGATTTGTGGGGAGAACTGAAAAAGCGGGTGCGAGCAAGAAGGCCTACAAACCTGACTCAGTTACACCAGCTCTGTCAATAGGAATGGGCCAAAATTCACTTATTGTGGGAAGCTTGTGGCAGGCTACCCAAAACGTTTGACCCAAGTCAAACTATTTAAATGCAATGCTACCAAATACTAATTGTGTGTATGTTAACTTCTGACCCACTGGGAATGTGATGAAAGAAATAAAAGCTGAAATAAAAGCTGAAATAGATCATTCTCTCTACTATTATTCTGACATTTCACATTCTTAAAATAAAGTGGTGATCCTAACTTACCTAAGACATGGAATTTTTACTCTGATAAATGTCAGGAATTGTAAAAAAAACAGATTTTAAATGTATTTTGCTAAGGTGTATGTACATTTCCGACATCAACTGTATATCTATCATACCCTGCCTTTCTATTGTCTTCGAAAGCCAAGTTAACGAACAGATCACCGACCATTTCGAATGCCACCGTACCTACTCCGTTATGCAATCTGGTTTCTGAGCTGGTCATGGGTGCACCTCAGCCACGCTCAAGGTCCTAAACAATATCATAACCGCCATTGATAAGAGACAATACTGTGCAGCCGTATTCATCGACCTGGCCAAGGCTTTCGACTATGTCAATCACCACATTCTTATCGGCAGACTCAACAGCCTTGGTTACTCAAATGACTACCTCGCCTGGTTCACCAACTACTTCTCAGACAGAGTTCAGTGTGTCAAATCGGAGGGCCTGTTGTCCGGACCTCTGGCAGTCTCTATGGGGGTGCCACAAGTTCAATTCTCGGGCCGACTCTTTTCTCTGTATACATCAATGATGTCTTTCTTGCTGCTGGTGATTCTCTGATCCACCTCTACGCAGACGACACCATTCTGTATACTTCTTGCCCTTCTTTGGACACTGTGTTAACAAACCTCCAGACAAGCTTCCATGCCATACAACTCTCCTTCCGTGGCCTCCAACTGCTCTTAAATACAAGTAAAACTAAATGCATGCTCTTCAACTGATCGCTGCCCGCACCTGCCCGCCCGTCCAGCATCACTACTCTGGACTGTTCTGACTTAGAATATGTGGACAACTACAAATACCTAGGTGTCTGGTTAGACTGTAAACTCTCCTTCCAGACTCACATTAAGCATCTCTAATCCAAAATTAAATCTAGAACCTATTTCACAACAAAGCATCCTTCACTCATGCTGCCAAACATCCCCTTGTAATACTGACTATCCTACCGATTTTTGACTTACGAAATAGCCTCCAACACTCTACTCAGTAAATTGGATGCAGTCTATCACAGTGCCATCCATTTTGTCACCAAAGCCCCATATACTACCCACCACTGCGACCTGTATGCTCTTGTTGGCTGGCCCTCACTACATATTCGTCGCCAAACCCACTGGCTCCAAGTCATCTGTAAGTCTTTGCTAGGTAAAGCCCCGCCTTATCTCAGCTCGCTGGTCACCATAGCAGCACCCACCCATAGCACGCGCTCCAGCAGGTGTATTTCCCTGGTCACCCCAATGCCAATTCCTCATTTGGCCGCCTTTCCTTCCAGTTCTCTGCTGCCAATGACTGGAACGCATTGCAAAAATCTCTGAAGCTGGAGACTCATATCTCCCTCTCTAACTTTAAGCACCAGCTGTCAGAGCAGCTCACAGATCACTGCACCTGTACATAGCCCATCTGTAAATATCCCATCCAACTACCTCATCCCCATATTGTTATTTATTTTTTGCTCCTTTGCACCCCAGTATCTCTACTTGCACTTTCATCTTCTGCACATTTTTCACACCAGTGTTTAATTGTTAAATTGTAATTATTTTGTCAATATGGCCTATTTATTGCCTTACCTCCCTTATCTTACCTCAGTTGCCCACACTGTATGTAGACTTTTCTATTGTGTTATTGACTGTATGTTTGTTTATTCCATGTGTAACTCTGTGTTGTTGTTTGTGTCACACTGCTTAGCTTTATCTTGGCCAGGTCACAGTTGTAAATGAGAACTGGTTCTCAACTGGCCTACCTGGTTAAATAAAGGTGAAATATTTTTTTTTAAATAAACATTTTGCTAAGTTACAGCCTTATTCTAAAATGGATTAAATACTCCCCCCCCCCTAGTCAATCTACACACAATACCCCATAATGACAAAGCAAAAACAGGTTTTCAGACATTTTTGCACATTTCAAAAAAAAAAGAAAACACTCAAATCACATTTACATAAGTATTCAGACCCTTTACTCAGTTCTTTGTTGAAGCAACTTTGGCAGCGATTACAGTTTGGAGTCTTCTTGGGTCTGACCCTACATGCTTGGCACACCTGTATTTGGGAAAATGTGGGGAAAGTCTGTTCAGTATTACATAGTATTGCTATGAGCAACAAGGTAGTTAAAAATACACCGTGGGGTTCAGATAAAGCAACATCGACAATAGAGGATATGTCAATAGAAAGCCCCTTGATAATAACCAGGTCAAATCAGATCAAAGTTGATTTGTCACATGGGCCGAATACAACAGGTGTAGACCTTACAGTGAAATGCTTACTTACAGGCTCTAACCAATAGTGCAAAAAAGATGTTAGGTGAACAATAGGTAAGTAAAGAAATAAAACAACAGTAAAAAGACAGGCTATATACGGTAGGGAGGCTATAAAAGTAACGAGGCTACACACAGACACCGGTTAGTCAGGCTGATTGAGGTAGTATGTACATGTAGATATGGTTAAAATGACTATGCATATATGATGAACAGAGAGTAGCAGTAGCGTAAAAGAGGGGTTGGCGGGTGGTGGGACACAATGCAGATAGCCCGGTTAGCCAATGTGCGGGAGCACTGTTTGGTTGGCCCAATTGAGGTAGTATGTACATGAATGTAGCAGCAGTGTAAAAGAGGGTTTGGGGGGGGGTTGGGGGGGCACACAATGCAAATAGTCTGGGTAGCCATTTGATTACCTGTTCAGGAGTCTTATGGCTTGGGGGTAAAAACTGTTGAGAAGCCCTTTTGTCCTAGACTTGGCACTCCGGTATCGCTTGCCATGCGGTAGTAGAGCGAACAGTCTATAACTGGGTCACACAGTCATCTGGAACAGCTGATGCTCTCATGCATACCTCAGTGTTGCTTGCCTCGAAGCGAGCATAGAAGTGATTTAGCCCGTCTGGTAGGCTCGTGTCACTGGGCAGCTCGCAGCGGTGCTTCCCTTTGTAGTCTGTAATAGTTTGCAAGCCCTGCCAGATAAGACAAGCGTCGGAGCCGGTGTAGTTTGATTCAATCTTAGCCCTGTATTGACGCTTTGCCTGTTTGATGGTTCGTCGCAGGGCATACCAAGATTTCTTGTGAGCTGCACCTTGATAACAGCAGCTCTACCCTTTAGCTCAGTGTGAATGTTTCCTGT